>NW_026561382.1:0-102576 GCF_028858705.1 Grus americana | reverse complement strand
CCACTATAGGTAAACTGGTGTTCTATTAGAGACGTGCATTGGCTGGCAGTCAGTACCGTCGAGGCACGCATTTTCAGTGCGTCATCTCTACAGAGCAGTAAACTGAGAGTTAAGAATAAACTTAATATACTTATGCTGAGGTATTGGCAGCAAAAGGCAACATTTTTCTAGTAATAAAGGACACAAATGTTAGTGTATCAAAGCACAAGAGCCTCCAAAATGCTTTTAACACTCAACTACACAAACCACTTAAATCATGCCTAACTCACAAGCCAAGCAAGCTTCACTTTTCAATTAAAACACACACTTACTTGGAAACAGACAGCTAAGGGAAACCACACTAGAATGAGTGGCATAAAGAAAGATGATGAACAAAAGGCAGTGAACAATCAGTCCATAATACAAGAACTAGCAAATGGACTTATTCACAGAACTCAGCTTAGATACAGGACTATGTCCTGCAGTCATGTCCTCCTTACTACGTGACACTGTGGACACTAAGGACTCCAAGAGGAGTATAAAACTTAATAATTCCACACTATTCTTCCTTGTTTCACTGATCTAAATTTGTATCACATTTGGCTAGGAGCTGCACCTAGCTAGGCAAAACCACTATAGTGATCAAGATGGCCACCCAAACTCTCCTTCAACAGAAAACACACTCATCATCATTTTTGATCTGCAAAGTGCTTCTACTGTTGAATAGCCACCACATTTTATCCTGCACCACTGTATTACAAAATAATTTCACAGCAATTAGAAAGCTACTTAAGGTCTTTCAAGATGATAGTCCAAAGTAAAATCAGGGCAGTTATTATTAAAAAGCTATTAAAGTGTCCCAAGATGGACTTTTCTTCTAACAGAGCAAATCACGGTGGAGGAGTAATAAATTAATTTCCAACAGGCACATAAAAAGGATATTTGTCAGGACATTAATAGCCTTGACCATTCTTTCACACTTTTTCTTCACTAATAGCTCATCTACAATCTGTTCCGGCATCTGAAGATGATCAAGAAGAACAGGCAGCAAAAGATCCACAAAGTGTTCGGCTGAGGCACTATTCCCACTGTTAATAATATCCTGTAATAAACACGTTTTATGTCAATATTTAAAACTACAGAACAAGGAAGCCAAGCTTACTCTACCCCTTCCTCCACCAGCCTCTTCTAGCTTTCCCAGCCTCTTGCTATTTCAGACTGCTGTTCCAGTACCATACTGGAGGAGGAAGTTTAACAAAGAATGCCGAAACAGCAGAAGCTTCCTCATTCTACAAGTCCTAGAAAGCAATTCATTGATAGCTTTGTATCTACCTCACGACTTCATGAACTGCCATATCTTCCACTTAAAATTCTTCCTGTTCTAGAATTCCATGCTTGGTAAAATACCTTTTCTTTTAAAGACATGCTGTACTTTACAAATGTGTCTGTGTTGAAGGTTATTTCAGGTATATTTTTACATGCCATTTTTCAAGTAAAATGCTAATAGTTATTTAAAAAAAATCAATTAAAAATATAGCTGTTAGGAAGCTCTTCAAACTCAATTATCAGTCTTGGTACCTCAAAAATCTCTTTGAATAGTTGCAATGCTAGAACTGAACAGTCTTCAGAGCCTTCCAAAGGTTGGTTTGACAAGTGCACCAATGCAACAGATGGTTCAAAAGTCTTTGAGCGAGTCACAAATCTAGTATTTCCAGAGACTGGCAAGCCAGATGGTTCCAGTATTGCCTGCCGCAGGGTATGACGCAGTTCTATCACAGAACAGAAGGCAAGCAGCAGCTCTAAGATCTGTGTGAAGTGAATGAGAGTTCAAATGCTTTAAAATCAAGTACTTACACAGAAATTGCAACTCCCATAGCACAAGTCTAAAGAGATGTGTAAGTTCTGTGCAACTCCTTTTAGCACTTTAAAGTTTTGTGAATAATAGTTTTCTTTCCTTAAAGCCAAGTCAGCAGCAGAAACACAGTTCATTTGACTGGTGAAGGCTTGTGACAGTTGGTATTCAGTGTACTGTTTTCCCTTCCTTTTTAAAAAGCATGACTGCTGGATAGTGATCTAATAAGCAGCAGAAATGCATATACACTCAGAATGAAGAAAGCTATGGAAGGAAAAATATTCTGAGACAAATGGATGCACGTGTGCATACTCAGGGATGAAGAGGAAAGCACCCTGGACAGCTCCTTGTCAATATGTCTTTCTAAATAAAACCAATAAACAACAAAACCTAACATGCTCAGAAACATTAGCATTTATTATTCACAATGATGTGAAACATTCATTTAAAAAAAGCTTAAGATTTGTTTCACAGATGTATTTAGCCCTAAAATTTTCACAACATTTCATGTTTCAGCCTTTAGCAACAGATAACCAAGGTTCCATTTACATAAGGTGGTATCAAGACAAAATAGAATGCAACAGTTAACTGCTTAACCAAATACGGCATCAATTTGTTCAACTAATATGAAAAAAAATTTATTCCTAAATCTTTGAAATCAGCATCATAGCTCCCTAATCATCAGTTCAAAGTCTGAGTAATTCAAGTTTTAGCCAGTGAAGCAGGGTACACCCTCCATTTCTGGCAGATCCCAAAATTTCTTATTAGCCAAAGCACAAAAGGTGTTTACGTTGGCTTTTTGCCTTTATATCTTTTGCCTGAAAGCAGACACACATAATCTGGCAAAAAACCCCAACCATTACAAATTCAACCTGACAGTCTTTTAAACAACTAGAAAATACAAACTTGGTGAATACCATAGGTCACTTAAGAGTCCTGAAGTCAATGTATTTCATTATAAACTTTGTACACAAGGAACCTGCTTATGACTACAGAAGTGAAACTTGATTAGGAGTTGTACCCTCATAGCCTTAAACTGAAAAAGTATAAATACCTTAGATGATGAATCAGGATCCCTTCCATGAAGAAGATCTAATACTTGACCAAGGCATGAGGTAAAGTGCTCATATCTACAGCACACAGAGAAAAAAAGAAAAAAAATAAAATTAATTTCACCACTCAGACATTTATGCCAAGTGATGAATGCAAGCACAAACATTGTGTTTGCACACAAACACTTCAAGCACAGTAATAGTTTTGATAATGTAATTTCTATTTAAAAGAGACTAAGCTTTAAAAATATTCTAAGAATGAAAGCAAATTCCTTAAAACAAGCCAAGATTTTCCAACTATTTTTACTGCTAGATTTAGATTGAAATTCAGCAACTAAATTCTGCTAGCTGAATTTGCAGAACCACTAGTCAAGCTCTCCACAGAGCTACTCTGTAATGCCTTCCAGTAAATGATTACAACTGCAACTGTGCTATTCCACTTCAGGATAATAGTATAATGTCTGTAAAAGGCAAAATAGCTACTCCAAGTTATCTGACTACTGATACTGTACAGACAAAGAGTTACTGAACACAGCTATTAAGTATTCCTGAAGTGACAATGAAAAAACAGATTTTGATTCACACTTCTGTGTGAAACTAGTAACACAAGAATCCTTTAGTTTCAGGTACAGCAGTTATAATCAACTAGCAACATTCAAAAAGCATCTAGGGAATTTTTTTCCAATGTTTCGTTCAGAATATAAATAGCATATAGCAAAGGAACTGAACAACAGCTTATGAAAAATATCCTGTACTTTTATGAAGTGAAGCCATACCTGGTAAGATAATCTGCAACTTTGGGGTTCTTCAGAAGATCCATGAGTAAATCAACAGAGTATTTTCTTGTTAGAGTACCATCTCCATTTACAACAATATTGAATATTAACTGAAAAGTCTGATGGATATTTCGAGCATGAAACAACTGAAAGACAGAAGAAAGTTACATATGGGCACATACTTTGCTGGGTCTCTTGCTTATTAAAACTAGCTGGAATTAGAATTTTATTTTGACGGTGTGACTATTAGTTTTAACTACAACTTAAGAATATAACAGACTTCAAAGTATCACTTACTTTTTCTCCTACTTCCTCATTCAAAGTAAGGCTTGATAATACTGAAAGTGCAAACACAACCATAGTCAAACTACTATGGGCCAGGAAACTTATTAAGGTACGATAGAAACTCTTCACATTAT
Source organism: Grus americana (assembly GCF_028858705.1). Taxonomy (NCBI): domain Eukaryota; kingdom Metazoa; phylum Chordata; class Aves; order Gruiformes; family Gruidae; genus Grus; species Grus americana. The sequence goes on along the minus strand of NW_026561382.1, from coordinate 98,498 downwards.
TCTAAAGCAAAAAGGAGAAACATAGGTATTATAAATTTTATTCTGTTCTATAAAAACACCAAACTTACAGATTGTACATATTTATAAGCCATACAAATAATGAATAATAATACAAAAAAGTATATTAGAACAACAACTGTTCTCTAGGAAATCTATTTTCATGTTCTGCTGCACAATACTGGTGTTGATTACAATGACTAAATTCTCTATTGAACTTGTATGAGGAAAAATGAAACAAAAACATCACCAAAAAACCAAACAAAAAACCCCAAGGAAGAAACACCATCATTATTTTAAGAAGAGAGAGATGAGAAAGTCATTTTGCTAAAGTCTCTAATAGAAAATAACCATTGAAAATTGACCCCCATCCCTCCTCTGCTCAGTGATCAGATCTGACAATAGCTGCTCCTTTCCCCCCGCCGCCTTTCTTCCAAAGTAAACAGTACAACATTTCACTGCCATGTAGATGAATTTGTATTTCTGAATTGAAAAATAAGTCAAGTTTGCACTGATTTATGAAGAGACAGGAACAGAGTGGCTCAGATATGGATGCGTATTTGAGGATTCAAGGGCCTTGACCTGACATCAAGATCAATGGTATTTTACTGATTTATCTTTTAAAAGACAAATCTCTTCCTTGGCCAAAGTTGATGCAGCTTACTAAAAAACCAACTACATGCTTTATATGTAATGACATTTAGTTTTTCTAAGGAAGAATACTCAAATTTTAAATTCATCTTTCATTTGCAGAGAACAGTTGCAGAAACTGAATACATAATGCAAATTAGTGCAACAATACAGCAATATAGAGAAGGAAAGAGAATACCCAACTTCCTGTTCTACTGGTTATTTTCTCCAATAAGGGAGAAACAACCACCAACTCTGCAGAACATACAGGTCAGGGTTATCATTGCCGCAAAAAAAGCACATAAGAGATACTAAGGTAATGCCCCAAAGTGAAGTAACCCTCTTTTGCCCTCAAGCCAGAGAATCATGCCACAAAAACCAAAACTCTTACCAAAGATTTTATCTGAGTTTGAACAGATAAGTTGTGACGACAGAGGTTTGCCAGGAGTCCTAAACACGGTATCGTTAACTCATCTTCGGTGGATTGACTTAAAAGAAAAGTCCAGAAATTTAAACAAAGATATTTTTATTAAAGCATCCAAAATCTAGTTGCAAGAATTTGTGGGTTGGGGGGTCAGAGGACTTTTTATTTTGTTTTGGTTTCTTTTTTTTGTTTTGTTTTTTAATTAGACACCATTCCACCAAGCAAAACAAAATCAGATTGCAATCCCCATAGCAAGCACAGTTTTTAACTGAGCACATCTGTAAAAAAAAAAACCAACAGTATCAGAGATGAGTGCTATCAAAGGTCCTTTATCGCAGGTGCTTTTAATAGTCATTAGACCTCTTACAAGGACACTTGCACAAAATTCATATTAATCTAACATAAGTCTGCTCCTAATGACAAGTAAGGATTTTCTCCTGGCTTTTCTCTTTGTTAGATCCCTGCTTCCTAGGGTCTGGGGGTGAGCTAAGAGGCCAATTAATATTCAATCACCCAAAGTCACACAATCACTGCATTTGACAATCTGTAACAACATGGTTTTCAAAGAAAAATCTCTGATAACTTCAGAGCAAAAATGCTACAGTTCACTCTGGAGACCAGGTTAGTGCATATGCCTAGTGGCCTTCAGAAAGCTTAGAAACTTGGCTAGATGTTTCCCATAAGAAAAGACAATTGAGTACACACTTACACATGATGCATTAGAAATGAAATTAATTCATCGATGTTGGCACCAGTGCAAAAGACCGGAACATTGTAGGTTAGCCTCTGCAGCAACTGAATACTCTGAGGAAATAAAAGCTATTCACATCTGTCTTTCCTATAGCATCTGGCTGAAGAATGTTACAAGTTACAAAAGCTGAAACTGAAAGGACAAATAACAAGACACCACAACTGAATCAATTTTCAGACTCTGTAACATAACAATTACACAAGCTGCTGCAAGCACATGAGTAATGTCCTACCATGCTGATATACTTATTAAAAGCCCAAACAGATGAATAAGATTTTGACAGGAGAGTTACCATTTTAGCCCATCCAATTCTCCCGTTTGCCTTATCAGCGAGTTCTCCATTCTGTCAGTGAGAAAGGGGCTTTGCCCTATTGAAAGATCTAGAAGTTTCACCAAAATCCAAAAAGCACTTTGCAACTTCTTGCAAAAAGTATTTTATAAGAAAACAGGTCTGCTGTGAAGACTGCCAACAGATCTAATGGTAGTAAAGTTCTTCATACAGCATTCTTTTGGCACACAATGTAACTGAGTTAATGTAAAGTTAATATACTCAAACATGACAAAAATCACAGCATAGGATAGCAGCTGAAACAAAATCTCACCATGTAAACAGCTGATGTAAGAGCTTAAAGGTCTTATAATTGGATCTATTTGGTAACTACAAAATCTCTCTCATGGACTGGCAAGTCACCTGGATCCCTAAGTTTTCTAGTACTCCTAGTGCTTTGAGAAATACACAAACCATGAGAAAAAAACCTGTTCTTTACTGGATGCTTGACTCATTTTCCACAGATCAAGGGCAACAGAACTGCTAGCAAGTTCATTTTCTGTGTCACCACAGGTAGCTAGCAAGTACTTGCTGAAACCTCAGTCACGTATAAGAAAACCTGTGCATGGTAAAAAAAAAAGAAAAAGAAAAGAAAGATTTTGCCCAACTTTACTGTTCAATGCACAGAAAGGACACGTTAAAATAGGTGAAGTCTGACTATGAAATATCACGTGCTCACCAAAAAACAAGAAAAAATAAAGAAAATAAATTAAAAATCAATAATGTCTGTACTTGGCTCCTAAAAAATAAGCTTCCATTAGCACCGCCCCCTCACATTCACTGGCAGATAGCCCTGACCAAAGGGAAGGAGGCATACACGCCCTGAAAACCTTCCAGGAGAACCGGCAGCCACAGCTTTCCTTTCACTCTTTCACAATTACTTGTCAAAGTATTAATTAGATAAAAATCTGCAGGCTTTTATTGTGAACATCAGGAGAAATAAATAAATACCTTACCTGGAAAATAACCTTCCAAGCTCTCAAGAGGTGATTTCTTGAAATAATTTTAAAAACAGCTTTTTTGTCTGTTGTTTGTATTAATTAGAGCAGGTGAGAAGCACAGGAAAGATTAAAGAGAGAATACAAAGAACTCTATGCAATGTTAAAACCCTGTCATACTAGTCTCATACAGCAAATGAAATACACAGATCAACTTTTCCTCAAAACATTATTTCAGATAGAGCTTTTAAAGGGTTATTACATGCATACAGTGTAATGTATACTATGTAACAGCAACCAAATATTATTATGCCTTAGTTCCGGTTACCTGTAGTAAGACTGGGTCGCTAAGGTTCGTAGAACTTCGATGAACCACTCCTGCCAGCACACTGGTTAGACTGTAGGTATCCTGAAGAGCTTCTCTAGTCTCATTGTCTAAAGCTAGAATTTAAGAGATTTTAACAAAGACGACTATGTAAGAGCAAAAGCAACTGTTGGATTAGCTACCAATCTAAGCAGAAGCCAAAGTCTTTGATCAGTTTTTCATGTATATTTCACAAATAACAACAAATAAATCACAGCTCCTACGCACTTGCATCTCTACCTTACTTCTGAACTTACAGTTAATTGAAACACTAATCCTTTCCTTAAGATGCTTGGACACTGAAGGAACAGCCGACCTCTTACCTACAAAGTTTTAGCCCTATTTGAGATCTCAAATCCTGCGCTTAAAAGGCTTTAAAGCTTAAAAATCAATGATCTCAGTTTCTGGCTTCATGCTATGAGTGGGCAAATGGACTAAAACCGATACTTGGATAGGATTATCTAGCAATAGTTAAATACAAAATGCCAATTCCGCTTAGGCAGACCTGGAAAAGATGTAGCAAACATGGATGATGGGTAAAGCAACAGATCAGTTGAAGGAGGACTCCAATTCTTAAAGTTTTCCAGACCCAACAGGTTGGAAGAAATAGTTAAGAACCCAAGCAACCAATATAATTTTATAGTAACCATTTCAGAAAACTAAAAGGAAGCTCAAAGAGGCTAAAAACTGCAAGAATCAGAGAAAATTAACAAAGGGTCATCATAAAGGACTCAAATCTCAAATAACCACTCATGCATGATGAAAACCTAAGTAGTGAAGGGATATTTTTTTTCTGTATATGTAACCTACATGTGTAGGTTATGGTGAGTACAGAGCTGCCTTGATAATCAAGTCTCACTTCTGTGAAGCAGAAAAAAATAATAAATCCAACCCAAGAAACAAGTAAGAGGCAGTACAACCAATTTCCTGATTGGGAAACTTGAAGCACACAGGTCCAGGCCGTTGGAGAGTCCAAACGGCCACCTAACAAGCACTCCAGTGGGAGAACTTAACTGAAGTGACAACAATTCTTGATGTAGTGTGGTTTCTCCCTATCTTTGCATCCTCTAGACAGGTTTCTTCATTAAAAAAGGTAGTCAGGTTCCAGAAATCAAGGACCCAAGGAATAATTCCTCATCCCGCCCAGTGAAGAAAAATTCTGTCAGGCATGATCACTGTCATTTCTCAGTGATGACCTCAAATCTGTTTCTCACGGTGATTTAACATCTTATCTGGCCTTGTACTTATAGTCAGGTGACTAGGCCAAGCACTCCACTACAACAAAAAAACCACTTCATCTTTCACACCTTAAGCTTTTTCCAAAAAGTTCATCACCCACAGAATCAGCACCTGTCTCGTCTTCCCTCTCCTAGACCCAAGATAAAAGGTTCAGACTCAAACCTTACCTAGCTGTGACAGCAAAGTAACCACAGACAAGGTTAGAGATGGGCTTATATTAGTGTCCTCAAGGAGTTCTACTAGGCAACTGAGACATTCACTTGGTAGAATCTGGTTTGAAGCAAATAATCTTGTAAGCTTCAGTCCAGAGATAACCTGGAAATGAAGGAGGAAAAACCTCGATTACTCAACTGCAACAAAGTAACACAGAAGTCAAAGGACACAGAGTTGTATTAAATAGATTTGGTCATCTTTGACAAACCGAGAATGTAAGTGCCACTCTAACAGGACATTTGTATTCACGTTTGCTGCCAAAAAAAAAATAATTTGAAAAAAAAAATCTGTTTTTCATTCCTGTGTGTGTTCCCTTTACTCTTGGAAAGTACCAAGTTGATGTTGTGATGATTTATAAACATATTGGGGCTTCTTTTGTTTGTTTGATGACAGCATTCATAGTAACAGCATCCTTTTTAAACTCACAGCTGTAGCAGAGCAACACTTTGTATTTCTTCACACATTGAACAGAATTAATACCAGGTTATTCTTCCTACACGTTTCACTATAGATAAAAAATAGGGTTTATTTATTTTGAAAGAACAAACAAACAGATTGCTCAAGACAAGCATTGAATATTCAGCCTTCGGCTTTCTAAAGATGTGGACAGGAAACCAAAGGTGGCACTCTGCAGGAAGGATAAGCAGTAACAGGTAGTGAGTGCTGCTTTGGGAGCACTCTGTGCTTGAGATGAAAAAATGGAACCAGAGTTCAGGAAACGAAAATGATACACCTGCATATCAATACAGGCAGACACAAATTACACTTGCATAATAGAGAACATAATGTTGTTTTTGTATATTCCCTGTATACCCCTTTACAATGGATACAGAGAAGAAAGCTAAGCTGAATACTAACTCTAATATTAATGCTTTAGCAATTAAAAAAATAAATATATCTGCATTTGAAAAGATACCTTGCAGATTAAGTAACTCAGTCAGCGTGTTAATCTCTCAGCACACCAGTATGCCCAGCACATGGGTTGTGCAGAAGGCTCTCCTGGGAGGCCAGGGAAACGAACAGGCCTACTACCCCTTAGCAGCAACTACCTTTGATTACATCTTCCATGAAGGCAGCAAACTCCAGATACAAGACCAGCTGATCATTCAAACTCTGTTTTGAAGTTGTGAAAATAAATAACCCTTGTGGGTCAAAATTTAGGAGATATGTAAACCAGAAAGTAGTTCATAAGGCACATTGTATGCTTCGCCTATGTGCATATAAACATACTTCACATATCTACAGATACACAAAACTACCATAAATATTGTAATAAAGGACATAGCAATAGTCAGAGAATATTGCTAAAAATTGAAACGTTTCTTCAGCCTGATGGGCTCACTCAGCCGCCGGCTCCCCCAGCAACCGATCATCGAGCAGGTTTCCCCATCTCCGGCTGCCGAGCCACGGAGAAGCCCCCGCTGCGGCCGCCCAGGGCGATGACGGCGGAGAGGAGCCAGCCGAGGCCGGGCCCCGAGAAGAGTCATCCGTGCCCCCAAGCGCGAGGAGACACCACGGCCACCCCCTCATTCCCGGCCGCACCACCCCCCTCCCACCGCGGCCCGGGGGCCTAGGCCGGGGTCCGCTCTCACCTCCAGGCTGCGCTGCAGGAGCGCCGCATTGGGCGGTGTCTTGGCGGCCCGGTACTGCGTGGCTGCCAGGAGCAGGGACTTCATACAGCCTAAGACATCCATAGCGCCTCAGCTACCCTCTCAGACATGCCAGCGACAAACCCCACTCATATTTCCCGCCGCGGCCGCCATTTTGATAATAGCGTCCACTGAAGGGGAGCGGCCGCAGCTACGTCGGGGTATGACGGGAGACGCTGCTTTCGTCATCTTGGTTTGATGAGAACGGAAGTGAGGAGGAGCCTCGGCCATCGGCAGCGGTGAGATCGGCGCTGGGAGAGCAGGGGGAGCTGGTGCTTTACTCTCTGAGGGAGAACTGGGAGAAATCCAGGACTTGCAGCCGCTTGGCTTCGTGCCTCCGGTTTCAGGGTTCACGTACGGCCGAGGCGATGCAGAAAGTTAGGGAAGGAGATTTTTTTCCTCAGAGGAGGCGTGTGTGCTTGGTTGGGGCGTGCTGAGCCTGCCAGCCCCCCCCCCCGCCCCGTCCCTGGAAGGCAGGGTTGGGGCTGCTGCAGGTTTCCTTTCAGCTGCGCCCGCGGGCAGCCCGGCTTGGCCTTGCGCTGCCTTTCTCGCCCACGCCAGACTTGCCGAGCCCTTTGCTGCAGCCCAGGGTTGAGCCCGGCCAGCAGCCAGGCGCCCCTCCTGCCTGTGGCTCTCTGCCCTCTTCCGTTGCAGGGGCCCGAAAGAGCAAGAGGGCAGCGAGCCTCCCGGCTCCCCATCAGGACCCGTCAAGGAGGGGAGCCAAAGCTGCCCGTGCTCTGCTAGCCCAGGTGGGGCCGAGGCGATGCCGGAGGAGAAGAGAAAAAAGATGCGCGGGCAAAAACGGGGGGTGGGGAACCGAACTCGCCGCCCTTCGGACCAGCGTCCCGCGACCTGGCCTCTCCTCTAGGCCATCCCCACCCCGACGGCAGAGCGCACAGCGCCCCCTACAGCCCTCACACCGCCCTGCGCCCCACCGCTCCCACCCACGCCCTGCGCGACCGCCTCCCACCGCCACCCCGCCCGCCTCGCACCCCCACCTCCTCCTCACGCACACACGCACAAAAGCCTGCACCTCCCCGCGCACACCGGCCTCTCGCCCCCCGCCTACACTGCTCCCGCTCTGCACAGGACCTCGAGCCACGCACTGACCCCACCAATCTCCAGCTACAGCCTGGCAGGACCACCACGGCCCCTCACCTTCTCGACGCTTCCCTGCCCACTGTATCCCCTCTGGCAAACTTCTCTGCTGCCAGAGCGGAAGACCTCCTGCAGCTGCCAGGTACCTGCGTGGGGCCTTGCAGCATCACCAACATCTCACAGCCAGCCTGTGCCGACCCAGCAGAGAGGCCACAATGCAAAGGGTAGCCCGACAAGAGCAGTTTGTTTGCCGTGGGCACATGGTGGCCCCTTCCAGTCGGGGCACCCCAAGGTGCTTTGACAACTTGCTACTTAGACCTTGCCAGTGGTCAGGTACAACGGGATTTGACCCCTCCCTCGGGGCTCAACCCACGCACAGACATGCACACGTGTATGGCTGTCCACAATGTCAGAAAGTAGCTGCTGGTGTCTGAAGATTTTGAACATACTTTTTGGAACCTCATGCACAGATTTTTTTCTAATGTTTGAGGGCTGTGAAGGAGTGTAAGGAATGTCTATATTAACCTCTTTTCCTTATACTGTTAACAAATATATTCCTATAAATTACAGTGGAATATTGTAAATCAGTTTCTTTTAATTCTGGGTCCTTGTTTCCTCCTTTAAATCCTTGATCCTTCTCATGCTCTGTGCTTCAGCTGACTGTCTTGGAGGTAACGCCTGGGAAGTCATGGGAGTGTGGGCTTGGATGTACCCTTGGATCTCAATGCAGCATCTGGAGCTGCAGCCATCATGGCATTGTAAATCCCGTTCCAAAGCATGGCTGCCTGCAGTGTAGCACGTTTACCAGAGCAACTGCCAGCTAAAAAGCATCACAGCACACTCCCTTGTCCACATCAGCTGTGAGTAATAGTCTGTTTAGCCACCATGAATCACACATTCGGGGTCATGAGGCATGGCCCAGGATCCCTTGTCACTCAGCCTTTTCCTAAGGTTGAACTTCAGTCTGTGACTAAGCACGTTAGGGACTGCTGAGACTCTCATTTCAGAAATCCTGCCATGTTCTGTAACGTTAAAGACTGGGCTGCTGGAGTTGGGATGTCTCAGCACAGCAGCAACTGAGCCTGATACATGTGATAACCAGCTATCAGGCAGGCTGCTGAGCTCTACAAGTAGAGACACATCAGTGTAACCGCTTCTACAGGGCAAGGGTTGCTTTTTGTCTCTCCAATAGTATAATTTTCAATGGATATCTACTTTCTTTTCAATTAATGATTTTTGGACACGTACATTAGTATTTTTGGCAATGCCAGATTTAATATTTGTATTCGTCTCCTTCATGCTACAAATACCGTTTGAACTTGGCACCAAAACCTGTTAGCACTGTTAAATTCATAATGAAGTCCAAAGCATTGAAAGATCTAAAAGTCCTTTAACAAATACTAGTGTGAAAGAAACATAACAAGACAGAAATGTAACTAGTATTACCCACAAAAATGCATAAATAATTTGTGAAAGATCTTAAACAATTACACAACCAATATAAATGTCTTCCTCAAGATCACAAACAGAGAGGGACTTTGTACTAGTGACTGAGAGAATCAGGAAATATGTTCCAGTTCTGGCTTAGGCTGCTAGTTGTAGGCCACCTTCAGAACAAAAGTGTATATTTAATATTTCAAATGAGAGGTAAGATTAAAGCAAATTCTTACATTAAAAAGATAGCAAAACCCATATACATTACAATATAGAGCTAATGACAGTAGCAAATGAAATGTAGTAAGCATTCTTATTTGAACAGAATCTATTAAAAAAATGTTCATACCAACATGCATGTAGAACTTGCACTCCTGTTGTAATCTGCCAGAACCATTCATTGATATTAAAAGTATTTAAAAACATTTTAATTTTGTTGCATAATTCTTCCCCCACATGGATTTAATGCAGCCTTTTTGTTTTAATTTAGATTATGCCAAACTGCAGGATAATGCTAGTATTCCTTGACATAGCTGAAATACTATCCACTTACGCAACGATGAGGTAACATGAATCATGCACAAAAATAAGAGAGTTTAGAGGTTTTTAAGCTTCATTTGATGCCAATAGAATTTTTATCATTGTCCTGTTTTTTGGCTGGGATAGAGTTAATTTTCACAAGAAGCTGGAAGGGGGGACAGCCAGGACAGCTGACCCAAACTAGCCAGAGGGGTATTCCATACCATATGACCTCATGCTCAGTATATAAGGGGAGGAGCTGGCAGGGAGGAGGGATTGCTGCTCTGGGACAGGCCAGGCATCCGGCTCTGGGTGATGAGCAAATTGCATTGTGTACCACCTGCTTTGTATAGTCTTCTGTTTGTTATTGTCCTCTTCCTTTGCTGTCCCAGTAAACTGTCCTTATCCCAACCCATGAGTTTTACCTCGTTCTTCTGATTCTGCTCCCCATCTCAACGGGGGACGAGGAGTAAGTGAATGGCCACATGGTGCTCAGCTGTCATCTGGGGCTAAACCATGACAATCGTGTATCTTTTTAGCAACATACATCAGTTCTGGCATAAACTACTGCTTTATGCACATTCATTTATTGTACTTATTGCTGCTTTCTAACAGATTATTCATTTTAGCAGTAGATATCTTGGACAGTTTGCTGACTAAAAAACCAAAATACACATACGTGTATACAGATACCCTTCCCCCTCTCACATATATGCATGCATGTGTCTTATAAAAATTAATTATTACTGAACAAAAATATATATAGCTTATACTGGATCTATCAGGAGAAAATATATCTGCTTTGATAGTCTGCAAAAGGTGCTGTAATTCCAGAGGTACAGATCCACAGTGAAGAGTGCCCAGCTGGCAGCTCTCCCCGGCTGGTCCGTTCTGCTGTGGCACAGCCCCAAAGGGCAGCTTCCCAAATCATCAGGTTGCAGATTGTTCACGGTAAGACAGTGATGTAATCGCTTTCATAAACTTCTGTAAAGAAATCAATAAAAAAACCCAAACAGATTTTTTCATTGCAAATGGCTCCTCTGAAAGCCCATGGTGAGCAGGATGGCCTGTGGCCGTGTTGCTGGGCAGGTGTCAATAACTCAATTTTTTTTCTCGGTATTCTCTCTGCTATTTCAGGGCCAATGTTAGGCCCCGTGTCCTATGGACTGGTCCTCCCAGAGCCCATACAGAGGCAAAGTCTGCACTGCCTTTTCTGAGCCAGCAAGCTCTGTTACTGAACAGCTGTATCCACATGAGACCCCTTCTCCCTGAGGAAGAGTCAAATGCCAGAAGTCATCCATACTTAGTAAATCAGATCAATAGCTGAGATAGCTTTGACTATAGCATAACAAACCCTTTCTTCTCTAAATAAATACCCAACAGAAAAACTCTCCTCCCAACTAAGGGAGGAGAGCCTGAAAACAAAAGAGCCTGAAAAAGCTCTTTCTCTCTTAGACCTTGTTAGATTTATCATGTTTTTTGAGAAGATAGCAGAAAGGCAGAAATTGAATGCTTAGGACTCCATCTCCACTATGGAAAACTACTGTCTCTTCAAGCAGCCACCCTCAGACAAGCTGTTCTGGGCTAGAAAACAATGCTCAAAAATGTCCAGCAACCAGTATCGTGACCCCAGTCCCGTGAATTGTTCCACTGGTCCCACTGGAGTGCTCAGTCCTGCGTGTGCTGCAAAGCCAGCTGCCAGTGCAACACGAGGGACCGGGCCGGAAGAATACAGCGCTTGCTTTAGGGAGCACTGTGGTGTTTTACGTGATGCGTGCATTTCAAAGACATCATGACATTAACCTAAACCCCTGCTGTAAGCACATAACAAAGCACGTCTGAGGGGGAAGTTTGGACTGCTGTATAAATGAAATTTAAATTAAAATTGAACAGCTACGATTCCAAACTGATTTAATTATTTCTAAAAGCCTCCATTTTGATGAAAGCCACAAACATTTTGATAGTGAAGTGAAAGGGTTTGTTTTCCTCCCTGTGAGTCCACACCAAGTGAATTGTACATCTTCTAGAAAAGTCCATGTTACAGGACGAGACAATAAAATATGTATTACATCTGATTTTTCCTAAAAGTATATCCATGCTACTGCAGTATTTTCCATCTCCCTGGAGTGGCAATGACAAGATACCATAAAACCCCTTTTTAGAGCAAATGTGGCACATCTGCCTTAGTGATACAAGTGATAATGTAATGTTTGGGACACCAGAAATGTCTCTTTGCTACTGTTTCTGCCAGCAAGATTGTTGCTGCAATGGCCCCTAAAAACGCAGCTTAAGTGCATGAAGTGGTGGGGAGACCTCACCCCTTCCTGTCCTGTCTGCTTGATGCAGGGAGCTGGTGCGCTGTTGTTGTGTGCAAAAAACCAGCATCTGATGTACAGACAGGAGGTACGACTGCAGCACAGAGGCTGGTCCGCACGACCGCATTTTAGCTAGCGTTACTCGTGAGATACAAATTACACAGGAGATTGGATACTCCAAGAATTTTTCCTGTTTGATAACTGTACTTAATGAAAGGATTACCCTTGCTCATTACGCTTAGTCTTCTAGTCAGAGGACCTAGAAGAGTGTCGAGGTAATTTTGCAGCCTGTGACCTGACAGATACTGCAGCTGAGCATCGTCCAGCAGTGATACAAAAAGTGGCTTTCAAAAGCATGTGAGGGATGCTGGCAAGGTACCAGTTGTATCTCTATTCATCCTCCCCAAAACACAGACGTAAAGATGACACGGAACTATGAAACATGCTCTACCACTTTGTGAAAACCTCCATCTTTACTGTATCCATTTGCATCATATTTCTGTCAGGTAGGGACGTTGTATCCTTATCTTATACCTGGAACTTGTGAGCATAAATTAGCAGATGATCAACCAGAGTCTGAACCCTGGTTCCAAAGCTGTGATTCTGAGCACAAGGCTATATGCTTCTTATTTTCAACATACTAACTTAAAATAGGCATGTTTTAACACAAATTGCAACAAGCCATGAGTTGGCTAGCTTTTTTTTCTCCTTTTCTTTTTTTCCCCCCCAGCATCTCAAAAATAACTGAGATTTTGGCACAAAAATAGCTTTCAACCTGGCCAATGGAGGTAAAGGACAGCCTCAACTTCCAGTGAAGTGCAGGAGTCTGGCAGCTTGGCAGAACCACGTTGGGTAAAATTGGTCCTCAGCCTTCCCTAGCCTAGAAGCATCAACACTCATGAGGGAGTGAGCTGTGGGCAACATCATGCTTTCCCTTCTGTACCTCTTTCAATTTTAACTTGTTAATTTGTGGTGGATGGAGGTGTGTAACCTGTGAGCTAGAAATAACCGTTTTCCAGTGAACATAAGAGAGAAGGAAGAACGTTGAACTTCTGTCCATGCAAGTTGGTCTCAGAGGACACATAGCAACTATTCACCACAAACCTTTCAATGCAGTCGTCTTTAGAAAACCACAAAGAACGAACTAAATTTCTCACCATCATAAACGTCATCCTTTCCTGACTTGAACCTCTGGCTTCTTTGTGAGGCCTTTGGTTTCTTTACTGGGTAGCGAAGGTTTGTAATTAGTCCTTGATTTGGCTTTTCATAATTGTATATTAGGTCCTTTAACGTTCCAAATATCCTCTGGGGAACACCTTCAGAAGTCTGCAAGAAAAGGAAAATAAAGCTTGTTTGCAATTGCCTTTCACATAGAGTTCCCTAAGTGAGAGGAAGGATACCTACTTTCGTGTTTACTGAGGATTTGGTGACAGAATGATGTACTGTCCTTAAAACACGTTTGGTGGCATGGCTATGGCACTAACCTCCCTTACCATCTTTTTTTATTTGAAAAAAGAACGCAAGTTTAGGGCCAACGTATTTAGTTCTCACTTAAAATGTTGGATTTAAACAAGTACGTGACAAGCAGAAGCCATACGTTTTACAAAATCAGCAAAGGACACCTGCAGAGGCAGCGGACGTGTCTGAGGCACCACCTGGCACCACCTTTCACTTTTAGGCAGAAGTTTATTGTTTCTCTCAGGTTTGAAACTTGCATTGGAGACTCCCGAGGCCAAGCAGGGACGATGGCACACCTAAGCGGGGGGACAGCGTTCTCACAAGCTGCTTCTTAACGTGCAGGTTCGCACAGCCGGACTGAACTGCTTCCATGGCACAGCCCCCGGTGATGGGCACAGAGACTGTGCAATGCCGGTGACAGACAGTAAGCACATTAATCGGCTCTAATCACAGCGAGGGTTCTACTACTAGTCATCAAAAGTGAATGGGGCTTTGGTTTTGCTTAGTTGCCATCTAACAGAGAAACATGTCTTTATTTTATTTGTTTTTCTGCATCCTTTATCTTCCCTTCAGCCGTGTCTGGACTGAGTGCTGCTGCCTCTGTGTACTGGGTCTGGCTGGGATGGAGTTAACTTTCTTCACAGCAGCCTGTACAGTGCTATAATTTGAATTTGTGACTATAACAGCATTGATAACACACCAGTGTTTTGGCCGTTGCTGAACAGTGCTCGCACAGCCCTCAGGTTGTCTCTTTTTCCCGCTCTGCTTCCCCAGCGAGGAGGCTGGGGGTGCGCAAGATGCTGGAGGGGATGCGGCCAGGAAAGCGGACCTGAACTGACCAAAGGGATATCCCATCCCATACAACATTGTGCTCGGCAATAAAGGCTTGGGGAAGGGGGGGGACATTCTTGGTTACAGCATTTGTCTTCCCAAGTAACCATAACGTGCGCTGAGGCCTCGCTTTCCAGGAGGTGGCTAAGCATCTGCCTCCCGATGGAAAGCAGCGACTAAACTCCTTCTTTGCTTTGCTTGCGTGCACAACTTTGCTTCATCTATTAAACTACCTTTTATCTTCATCCAGGAATTTCCTTACTTTTGCTCTTTCTGCTCTCTTCCCCCCACCCTGTCCTGCTAAGGAGGGGAGTGACCGAGCAGCTGTGTGGGTGCTTAGCTGCTGGCCGGCGTCAGCCTACTGCACTCTAGAAAGTTCATGGCTGAATCTGGCCATTAAAAAACCCCAATCAATCTCCCCTCCACCATTAATATATTATTTCAGCCTATTATTTTTAGTAAGCTGAAACAATTCGACTTAAAAAATTGAACAACAGAACTGTTCTTTCACATTCTTGGCAAAACCGTGTAAGAAAAATCGGATTTGAAAAAACTAAAAGTGTTTGAGTTATTATCTGCTGATAGACACGACAGCAAACCCCAGTAGAGTGGCTATAGTCCAAAACAGATTACTTTTTGTCAACAAACCATTCTTCTTCATGGCAAATTGTCTTTCGTACTCAATCCAAACCACTAATAAGCAAGAAATTACCAGCGTGTGTCCTTTACGGAGCGAGTTCCTCATTCCATGGAACTGCTACTTAATTGTTGGCAGTCCTGTTGGCTGTCCTACTACAAGCAGAGGAGTGAGGCAGCTTTTTCAGTGTCCTCTCACCTTGCCTAGGGATTCGATTGATGCAGTCTGCTCTTACAGTTATTCAAGCAATGAGCAGCATTATCTGGGGTCATCACTTCGGGTGCCTCAGAATCACACAGAATTATAGATAGGTGTCTCTACATCAAAAATATCATTGCAATATTCCAAATCCCTACAAGATGCTGGATGCAATAGCAGAGCTTTCAAGTAGAAAAAGCTTATTAGGAACAGGAGCAAATAATGACAGTGATAGATTTTTCTTCAATGCCATCAAAAAGAAATGGTCAAATCAGACAGCAGCTAGTCCACAAATAACAGATCCACTTAGGTTATAAGGGAATTCTACAAAGATAATAGCTACTTCTGAGCTCATATGTAATAATAAGTATAATATTAAAAAGTCAAGAATTGAGAAGAGAAGAAAACAAACTTGGAAATATTTTCTAAGATAATGTGTTCATGTATATTAATTTTTTAAATCAAGACAATGATCTTTAGTGCAATCTTTACAGATGAAATAGAGTTACTCACCTGTATTCTAAAATATCCGTGGTGTTCCCTGAAGATACGATAAGTGTAGATGATTTCTTCAAAGCTGTGAAAAACATTATTGTATAAATTATTCTTTTTATCAACTGCTTGACCGCTGCAACTTGCTTAGACTGCTACAGCTGATCTCAACAGCCAGCTTTTGGTTTTGTTTGTTTGCTTGTATCTTAAAGTAAACTACAATACAAAGAAAGACTAAAACCAAAGAAACAAATCTAAAGGAATGCCTGATGCTAAATAGCATCATATATATATATATAACATATATATATGCAGTTACTTTTCCATTTGATTCATGTATCAGAGCTTTCAAAATACGTGAGATTCACCAAAAGTCAAACGTTTAATTGTCTGTTAGCCAAAATTAGTAATGCATGTTTTCTTAAGCCTCAGAAACCCAAATATTACTTTATCATGCCTTGCCAATTCAGTTCTAACCCCCTGTATGTCACTATACAGATCTGTTTGATTTTGGACCAAATTTATGGCATTCTTTTTTGCCCTGCAGACTTAGGCCAGATACGTTAAACATAGCCAAGAGTGCTGTGTGCAATCTGCAAAGTGCTTTAGCATAGATCTTGATAAAGCATGTCCAGCTAGCTCACCTCCACATCAGCTAACCGCCTGAGCTTTCCTCCAGCTTCTTAGGTGCATCTCCTGTGCTGAGTTTTGTACTACTACAGCTCCAATAAAATAGATCCGATAAGTCAAAGCAGTGAAAATGCTTCAAGTTTATACGTCCAGAAAGGGCTGGATGTCACTCAGAATTTGTATTACTTGTTCTGTGGCAGTGAAACACAAAATAGACCCTGGAATTCCACTGCGGGTGCCGTGTAAGAGAAGAGCCCTTGTTTCCATAGGGTGCCTCAGTCCTTGCTCACCACCAGCAGGACTGGTGCGTGGCACTAGAAACCAATTTGTGCAAATGTCAACATGGGAATAAACTGCAAGCAAGGGGCTGGCACACATGCCATCGAGGACTGCAGTATCTCCATCAGCAGTGAGGAGAAGGGGAGCTGCAGCCTGGCCGACTCTCAGACTTTACACCGGGTTGGACTAATCATCAGACAACCTTTTCGCGATGGAAAGACATGTACCCCTCCTTCAAAAATGGAGCTATAAGGAAGACCTAAATAGCTACAAAGACAAAAGTGAGGTGCCGTTCTTTCCCTGAAGTCATACTCTAGGGGAAAACGGGCTGGTTTCCAACCAATTACCACATCTGTAAGAGAAGCAGTCACCTTTCAGAAGACCAATCTAGAGCAGAGAACAAGGATGAGAGATTCACCTGGGATGTGACATGACTGCAATGCTGTATGGAAACAAGCACATTGGCATGGAGTGATGCTCTGAAAGATTGTCTTTGCGAATGTCTGCTGTCATAGTGGTGGAAGTTGGGAAAGATGTGAGGGGGGAGAGAGAGAAAGAAAACCATATTAATCTTAGTAGTGGTAAAGAATGATTCTGTAGGAAACTCGCAGTTCACCTTTCGCATGAGATCTGCTGGCATTCCTCTGAAGAGAACAGGTGGGGAGGTTTCCACAGCGCACACAGGAGTGTGAAGTTGCAGAATGTTTTTCATGTAATCTGCTTTCCTTGTGGGAGCCCTCAAGTAATTGCAGCACCACAAATTCATACTGTTATTTCCCCCCACGCTGCCCTACACAGTGATCCCCTTGAGCTGTCTGTACCTTCGTGTGTTCCAGATGTGATCATGTACCAGGCTAATTCAACCTAGAATATGTTTGATTTGACCAGAGTATAGATAGAGATGTATATAATACTGGACATATACTCAAGGGTGTGATATTAGAGGCTTATCAGTGGGCAGAGTCTCTGACCCCTGCTGCTGAAAAAAGACACTGTGGTGGAAGGAAGAGACACCACATTTTTAACAAAGTGTGAGCCTGGAAATATCTGCAAACAGCAGGTAGTATTAAAGACATGAGAGGCTGTGCAGTAAAATTGAATGAGACAGAGAGAGAAAAGCAAACCTGAAGGGAGTCCGGAGTTTGCAAAATGAGAGAACGTTTCATATCTTGAAATATAAGATTACTCTAATGAGGAGTTTCAAAGAACTTATGAACTAAACATAACACAGGCCTTTACATAAGACTAATTTAATTCCACAGACCTCCCACCCTCTGATCTATCTTCTTAGCCTCCTCATGTGTGATACCTCCCTAAACTTCATTTTGCAGTTGTATCACAAGAAGACTGTTTAATTCCTGGAGTGATGTTAGCAGAAAACTGTCTCCAGTCACCAGGATCCAGAAAATGACTGCGCAGGTCCTATGTCTAAGAAAATTATATTTCCTTTGCATTTCCCAGTTTTTTAATTATTAGTATTTTTAATAACATGCAGGCATTTGAACACTCAGGCTACTGACAGCTTTGGATATATTTTGTCAACAGAAATAAAAGCTCTATCAAATACTGCAATGG
Organism: Grus americana; assembly: GCF_028858705.1. Lineage (NCBI taxonomy): Eukaryota > Metazoa > Chordata > Aves > Gruiformes > Gruidae > Grus > Grus americana. Next base: position 80,499 of record NW_026561382.1, on the reverse strand, counting down.
CAGACGTTCAGAAGATGAACTGAAGATCATGACCATGATCAAAAAAGGCACTAAAGTTGCAAAGGTACGTAAACCACAAATAACGGGGAGGGGGGGCAGGGAAGCAGTATTTGAAAACACGGTCTTTTAAATGGTACGCATGTTCATCAGAAGGATTTCAACTGTAGCTACATTAATTGAGCTGTCATGAGAGGGAGAATCTTAGGGCGAAAACCCAGCTTGGGGGACTAACGCATAAATGAAAAATTACTCTGGAAATAAACTGCTTTGTTCTGCAAAAATATTACTACAGACTGCGGTCAGGGTAAGACTTCCAGCTAGAATAGATTTCCTTTGATTCAGAGAGTTACATGACAGGGGTGCATCTTCTGGTTTTTTCCTCCTTGAGATATCCATGGAAATTCACATGTTCCTGGCTGAAGAGAACACTAACTTGGTGTTAGTGTGGCACCAAGCTTAACCTTTATGTCAGCTTGCATCTGCCCACAATGTACTCTGTAGAGGTGCTCTCTCTTACATCAGTAGTTCAAACTCATCGCACACACCTAAGCACCCCTTCACTTTCTCATCTGCCTCTACTGCATGAGATCTCAACAGCCATCTTCCCAAGTCAGGGACTAATATTGTCATTCTTCCTCGGTGCCAGGATCCCTGTTTGTCCCTCCTGACAGGGTAAGCACGCCCATGCCCTTTCCCTTTCCCTCCCACGCTCCCTGCCCTCCCCGCACCCCCTACGCTGTGTCCTTCCACACCGCACTGAAGGCAGGTTCCCACAGCTCCCTCCCCGAGGGCTCTCTTTGTCCCCCACTTGCCATTTCTGTTTTCCTTACTCCATCGTCTCACAAACCTCCTTTCTTCTACCCACCAACCCCATAGTACTCCATTTCCCTCTCCCTTTTTCTCCTTTTCCTTTGATTCATTTCAAAAGAAATGCATTTTTTTATTATTGATAAAAACATTTTCTGATATTTTCAAATTAATTTGATGTAGCGTTAAAAATTTTTCATGTCACACACAAACACGTCCTCAAGGAGTGTGTAAAACCTCACAGGGACAAACAACGAAAGACTCAGAGTTATTAATTTATAAACTGAACAAATTAGGAACAGATCAATTACATATGAAAAGTGTAAAACTGACTTCTTCAAAGGGAAATAAAAGTGCTATTCCCTACAGGAAAAGAAAATAATAAAATTTCAATTGTAGTAACTAAAGTTAATGCCTAGAAGTAGCAATTTTCTATGCCCATCATGTTCATGGACCCGTCATATGAATTCAAACAGGACATTATATCTTTCTGTTTCAGCTTATTTTGTTACATCAGCTAAAATTCATTTGAAGCACAAGGTCAAGCTTTCATCAGATAGCAAGCCTATGAAAAGGGAAATGTTTTGTAATCTACCATGAGACTTTTCAGTGTCTCAACATTGCTAAAATGTTATTTACTCATTGTTACAGAGGCAGCACCCTTGAGTAAAGTTCTTACCGTGTTTTGGCAGGCTAAGCTGTCTTCTCTGAGCTCCCCTTACTGTCTGCAGAGAGAGACCGGCATCAACGGATTACAGTTCATCTATCCTCCGTTGCATAAAATGTCTTTTGCAAATGCCACCCTCTCACCACTCACTATAAAGGCAGCCTAAGGCAACCGGCATCACTTGAATACATATACACACCCCTCTTGGAGTTTGTTAATATTAAGGAAGAACTATTAACATTAGGGAAGATGAACACTTGCCTTTGGATCTATTTGAAAACTTATAAAAAAATTAGTATTAGAGTACTTACAAAACACAGAGACACAAGGCTCCTTCCACGCTTTCACTCTCTCGTATTAAATAGCTACCATTCTTTCTGTTCTTGCTCAGCAGTTCTTCACAGGTTTTTTTTGTTATCTTTCCATGGAAAAATGGGAACTCCATGGACAAAAGGAAATAAGGTCTCTCACCTTTCAAACTAATTCCAGAGAAAGTCAGAAGCCTGGCATTAAAAGAAGACCTTACTCCAAATGTGGCTGTCTGCAGACAGCTGAAATTGGAGGTGCTAAGTACACATGAGTGTTCATCTGTGCTGATATCACTGACCTGCTGTAGTGAAGTCAGCTGTCAGCCCGTGCTGACTGCTCATGAATGCAGTGAGGGCAGGAAAAGGGAGATGCTTTGTCTACACTGGTCACACCTAGATCAAAAAGGGAGAGTCTTTTGTCACATTATATCAGAGTTGTGTATCACACTTCTAAGTTATGTATTAGTGAAGTTGACACCTAAGTATAATTAAGTTATTTTTTATGTTTAAAATTGCTGAAATCCCTGCAAATAGGGTTCTTGCTCATAGTTTTGAGAAATGCTGCTTGGTTCGATTCCTTTCCTTGCCAGACTTTCCTTCTAACACTGTTTTTGGGTTTTGTTGTGGGTAGGTTTTTGGGTGGGTTTTGTGGGGTTTTTTTGGTTTGTTTTTTTTTTTTTTTAGTTTACTTGACTTTTCAGGTTTTGGTGAAAGTTGGTCAGCAATATTTGAAAATGAGATTTTTCAAAACAGAGCATTCTCTTCCCCCCCCCCCCCCTTATTTTTAAAGTAAAGCTATTTTATCAAGAAATTCTGCTTTCTCTGTGCCATGATTTAGGAAACATGGCAGAAAGAAGGGGGTCAGACAGTGCCTTTTGCCATCCCTGGTAAGCTGCTGTCAATTCAACAAGGACAGGATACAGCCACGTGTAGAACTGCTGCTCCCTGATGGAGGAGATTCCACGGGAGAGGCTCTCCCAGGCATTTTTTTACTTTCCCTGCTGGAAGCCAAGGGCCAGAGGAGGAGCACAGAGACCTGGAGAAGCAGAAGGTAAGACCCAGGCTGAGCAGTGTTTGTGAGGGAGAGCAAGTTGAGGGAGGACCTGAAGATGTGGAGGAGCAGTGATTCAGATGGGGAGAATGGCAGGCAAGACAGAATCCTCAAAGGAGGGGAGAAGGATCTGGGACTCCTGCAATACAGCCTACTCTCGAGGTCAAAATGGAGTCCAGATACATGAGTGTTGGCACTGACAAGGGTCTTCCTGATTTCAAAACAGGCTGTTTGAAGGTTCACCTCCCAGCTCTGACACGTAGGGCCAATTCTTTCTGAACTATGAAGTCCTCATGATGTGCCATGATTTCCCAGTTGCCAAGCCATGCCTGTGACCCCCTTGCACCAAGGCAATGATCCCCTGCAATTTTAGTTCAAGATGGCAACGTCCGGCACCCTACTACCACCTACCCCACTAGTACCTGTGACACTGAACTTGTGTGGTGCAATTCCAGGATCCACCTTGCTGATGATCCACACAGAAGACAAGGGAATACCAAAAGATGACATTTGGATATTTCCCTTGTTGTGGTTTAGCCCCAGCCGGCAGCTGAGCGCCATGTGGCCACTTGCTCACTCCTCATCCCCTGGCAGGATGGGGAGGAGAACTAGAAGAAGAAGGTAAAACCTGTGGGTTGGAATAAGGACAGTTTACTGGGACAGCAAAGAGGAAAACAACAACAATACTTATAAAAGACTATACAGAGTGGGTGATGACAATGCAATTTGCTCACCGCCCCAAAACCCGATGCCCAACCTATCCCAAAGCAGCAATGCTTCCTCGCTGCCACCTCCCCCCTTATATACTGAGCATGATATCATATGGCATAGAATACCTCTTTGGCTAGTTTGGGTCACCTGTCCTGGCTGCGTCCCCTCCAGCTTCTTGTGAAAATTAACTCTATCCCAGCCAAAAACCAGGACACCTTCTTCTTTTTCACAAATCCTCCCCCATTTCACAAACCTCCAAGAAACTTGTGACGGCAAGTATTCCACAGTTAGGATATGCTACAGTTACAGCATGCTGCTGGCAAAATCTCATTTCTCCTCCCTTAGTGCAAATGAAGTATGGTAAAGGATCAGGTGTGATGGTGGGGATGGTCAATAATATGAGTTAACTATTTTTCCGTGTGTTGTCCACCTCACTAAAGCCATAGATTGGGCTATATTACAGGAATAAGTCAGGACTGTATAGGGAAGGAGGAGCTTATCTGTAGGGACTCGTCTTTTTTGTTCCAAATTAATAGCTGAATTTGAGGAAAGAAAATGAGTGTTTGTGATGTCCTCATGAGCCTCAATCATGAAGTCATGGAAAGCTCCAGAAAAGACTTGGCAATTCTCTGTTCATGCAGAGTTTTAAACAGAGTTCATCAAAATAAGCTGTAGAACTACACAAGGGTTTTAACAGAGAAACGAAGTGTGAGATGCAGTGACCACTGGCATCTTGACCACAGAGTGGGGAAAACATCCTGTGGAAAAAACCAAGGCTAATACTGACTGAACACTGGGAAGAAAGGCCATCTATGTTGCACTTGCAGCTGTTACTTTCATGTTTCTTACTCTGACAACTATATGCACACAAAAAATCTTATATTAACATTAGTGTGTCTAACTGCAAGTTAATCATGCATGACACTAAGAGTGTTTCCAGACAGCATCTTGGTTAGTCCAGGAATAAACCAAAAAGCTTTGTGTCAAAGAAATTTAGGAAGTTAGAAAAAAGATTCCCCTAAGAGAGAAACCTAGAAATGGTAAGTCCAAGGTGAAGCTAAAGCTGAGTTCTGTACTGCAGTGACCATCACTTACCAATAAAACAAGTCCCCATTACCAAGGCAATAGCGGAAGTGTGCGGGAAATACCCTTCCTTGCCTTGCAAGTCTCCTCAAAAGCATGTCACAAAGGTTCTTCTTGATATCAGACACACCTGTATTTTCCTACGGATTAAAACTGTTTGAGGCTTTTGTCTACACATCTTATAAATAAAATAGTTTCATGAGGTATTGCAAGGTGAACGGCTGTTCCAGAAGCCCCGCTCTGGAAAGGGAAGGCTGCAGCTGCTCAGCGCTGCCCTGCTTCAGGCGGGTTCTCTCTCCTCTGCATTGAAAAGAAAGCAGATAGGAAACAACTGCGAATTCCTCTTTCAGGAAGGTAATGACAACACGTTCTTCACAATTTTCCCTAAAGACCTTATTAGCTAGGCGCAGAAACAGAAGACAGCAATTTCAGTAGATCTTGCAGATCTGAGTCTAGAAGCTACTTCACCAGAAATGGCAGCCACACGTTATCTACTGACCACTTAGTAGAGTTCTCTGACGACAAAAAAACCCCCACAAACCCATGACGAGAAAGTGCTTTAGGAGAAATGGGGGCTGGGGGCTCCTTTCAGCAGCAGTCACCTTCCACAGCCTGGACCACCTTCCTCCTCGGGCAACACCAGCAGCAACAAGTTCATTCTTGCCCACACTTTTCCTTTTCTTGCCAATGGCAGGTGTAGTGTTGGCACCGGTCCTTAAGTTGGCAGATTTCAGTTTCATCGACGCTCTTCAGAAGCCTCGAGCTAGCTCTGGGAAAGATACGGTGAGGTTTGAGATGACACCGAGGCCCAGGCAAAGAGTATCGGTTGAGGGGAAGCAGAGGGCAGGGCTTGGATGGAGAAAACACACCAGTGGCAGGAAGACAACGTGTGGAAAGGGGATTCTGCATGGAGCAGCAGCAGCAACTGGGGCGACTGGGAGAAATGGAACAAGGAGCAAGACAAGGGAGTGACAGGGAGGATTTGGAAAAAAAACATCGAAAGGGAAGAAGCAGTGGACCTCAAAAAGTGAAAAAAAATGCTTAAATGGATTTTGGACATAAAGGAGAGTTTAAATCATGGGACTTGAATGATAGTGAATTTATCAGAGAGACCTTGCAACAATTTAATAGGCTCAATGGATGAGAAATTCTGGAATAGCAATCAGGAGCTTCGGTTGAGGGAAGGGCTAATATTGTAGTGGTATAACAGCTAAGGATTATTAAAAATTAATGAAAACAATCTCATTTGTGTAATATTTGTAGGACTAAAAAAAAGACGGGGACACGTGGACAGGACTTTCAGAATACTGAGAAAGAAGATTTTAAAAGGAAAAACTCAGGTTAAAGGGAGAAAGGAGTTAGCCTTTGGTCAAATAATTCAGTACTCCAAATAGAAAAAGCTTTTAAAGAAAAAGAAACAAGGACAGCAAAAGGGGAGAAGGCCTTAGTGTAAGTAAAAGGGGCTGGAATAGACACCAAAGATTAGTAGTTTGATAATAAATAACTGAATGTATTGGAAGATACTATTAGCCATGATCACTGATACAGGCAATCTCCTTCCTTATTTCAAGGTCTGGGTAGTTACTGAGCTCACATAGTATCAGAGAAATGGTGCTTACACTGGTGAAAATGTCAAATTTTGAGCTTAGTACTCAACTCCGGATACTACTATTGATGATATTCCGCTCAGCCTTCTTAGTTTTTAAGTCTGAAAACCACTGAACTGAATAATCTCTAAAGTTCTCTGAGTGTGGATTCGGGTGCCCAAAAGAGTGCCTAGTGCCGTAGCAGACATCCTGGGACCTCAGAGATAGCCACACAGGGCTGCAAGTGTGACGCTGGGCTGGCGTGGGCAGACCCACGACCTTCTGGAGTGGCAGACGAGGGTGAGTCAGGATAACAACAGCATCTCAAGCAGCATTAGATGATGACAAATTGCTCCTGTTGTGTCTAAGAAAACCAACACCTTTACCTGCTTCTTAAAGAATTTGTTTCTGCTCTGGACACAGAAAAGTGAAATCACAAAGAGAAAGCACAGTGGGCTCAACAGCTTTCTCATCTGAGAAAGGTTTGCTTTCCTCGCTATGTTTGTGCACCTATCCAGCAATTCCTTACTACAAAAACAGGTATTGTCTCCATTCCTCTTTAGAAGCACTTCCGTGGTGCTTTCCCTGAGAAAAAGAAACTCAAGCTGCTTCTGTCCCATTGTCTGCAGCACTGACTCAGGGTTAAACTTCAGCAACAACTCAAATTTTCCAGGCATCATGGTAAGTTCATGTCTGGAAGGGAAGAAATTTCCTATGTCACAGGGTAGGTGGTCTACTTTGTGTAACACTATTCGTTCACAAGTATGGTCGCATATCCAATCTATTTCTGTCAGCTGGAGGCAGGGGCAATGACGTGTTTGATGTGGCAAGATTAGAGTTCTGCTCTGGTTAATCTAAGATCATGGTTTTAAAAATACCTCCCCTTAGAAAGTATCATGAGATGAAGAGGGAGGAGTTGTGCAGTACTGGATTTTTAGTTCCTATTAAGGTTTCCAGTTCTTTATTCAAACAAAGGAGTGATATTCCTAGGCAGAAGTTCTGACTGTAAAACTGAATCTCCAGACACAGAAAGCCTTCCTGTCCTGTGGTTCACCGTGCACTGTGTGTGATGCAAGCACAGCTCTGGCAGAGTTGAGAATTTAAAGGATACGCCAAGGCAATACAGTTCCCACAGCTCCCTGACAGTGTTCGATAGAAGAGGACACCCAGGAATTCATATGATCTTTTTACCTTACCTTACCTATCTGTAGTATTCAAGGGGAGCTGAGAGTAGGAGCTTGGTTTAAAAGCAGACATCATAGAAATATACCAGAGAAAGAGGTCTGGGAGGGAGAAATACAAGAGAGGCTGTAAATATGGTCTGGTCTGTCACTAAACCACAAACATGATTCAGTGGCCGGATGCAGAAACTCCCCACTGACTTTTGTATGCATACATGTACATATATAGGCTTTGCTCTGGCACTGGTGGGCTAGCCGAGGGCAAAAACATGAGGCTCTGGCAAAGACAAAACAGGACTTGCAGATCACAGCCTGGGATACCTGTTGATGGACACTGTGTAAATACCTGGAAGGTGGTGGGAGATGTCCTTGGCAGCCACCACAGAGCTGCCCTGTGAGCCTCACCGTGACTTGTACCACACAGCATCAAATCTTTATGTTGGGATCACGTAACAATGTATCTCTGTTGCCCAAATTTAGCTGTAAACTCTGAGCAAGCATTTTCTAACAAGTATTTCTGGCTTAACGTATTTAGCAAGTATTTTTGGCTTACGCAAACCTGCATACCCAGGCTGCTGTCTCAGCTGAGTCTGAGGAGCGATCAGAAATACGAGCTGTGATGAAATCTGTGCATATTTCAGTTTATGGGCTAGGGGGATGCAGGGAGAGAGCAACACCTGTATTTCTTCACCACCGTTTACTGACAGAAATTTCTAGACTGTTTGATGTCTGTCTGTCTGAGAGGCTCTCGTTTGAATAGAATGGAAAGGGGTGTTGCCTACACGACAGGTAGGAGCAGAGTCTTTCTCGGTGAATTCAGGATACTGCATGGCACAATAATTTTTGTGCATCCAGAGTGGAGCCAGGGCTTCTGGTAAGTGCGGAGAAGCGCTTTCCTGGAAGCTGCTGTAACACCTCCTGGTGAAAACCACAGTGGGTGAGCCTGGTCTCATTTCTCACATGCAGCTCGTTCTCATTTTGGCCGTGCTGGTAGCGGTGACGGGGTCTGAAGCTACTCTAATTCATGCTGTGGACAGTTTGTGACAATAAGGGCTTTTTGTTTCAGAGGCAAAAAAAAGACCAACTCCAAGTTGGTCCAAGTTCTGTGTAGTTCATGATGAGAAGCCTGTAAACTGGCAGTGATGCCTCAAAGCAGTGGGGCTTGGGTGGCTGAGGCAGTCACGCCAGGCTGAGCCTCTGGGCGTTAGCGCTCAAATCTTAGCTACACCAAACCAAGCTGTGGCTGTTGTGAATCTGCTCTTAAAATCATCTTACTCTGCTCCAGAATAGGATTAGGTTTTTGTTTTCTCCTCATCCACAGTTCCTAGGATAGCCTCCCGCAGCGACTAACTAGCCTTTCAGATGTTAGAGACAGGGGAAAAGTGAAGCTCTTTTTCCTGAGGGACTGCCTCTTGGCCTGCTTCTACCCCTACATGGAAAAAAAATAGCTAGATTTTCACTTCCTAAAAATCTTCTCTACATGAGAACACATTCTTTAGTCAGTCTTGTGTTTTCTTACCTGTGTGCAATCACTTCCTTCAGTCTTTCCCAGAAGTCACATTTTCTTGCAATTGTTCTCTTTGTTTTTCTCTGACACCACTCCGGCTAGTACTTCTATAAAATTTCATGCCTCTAAGTGAAGAAATGTTTTGATTACAAGAGCAGGATAGTTGGCTACTCTTCTTTATGCAGAACAGCTGTTACAGAAACAAGACCTGCAACGTTTTTTGCAGCAGCACCAAGTCCTGGGTGACAATAATGCTAATTTGTTTCCTGCCATATTGCTGCCTTTACCCATTTTCACTTTTTCCTTCCGTTAGTTTAAAACTTAGTGGAGCCTTTTCATAGTGACATCTCATATTATCGAGCGCATTTGGAGCTCCGGTTCTATCACCTCTCCTGGCTGCAGCTCTAACACAGCAAAGCTCTCGCTAGTGCCTCTTGTAAGAATAGGAAATCTGAGGAAGGGCTAGGTTGCTTGACAACATCAAGAGTTAAGGCTTCAGTGAATAATTGGGGAGGGTGTGGGACATCAAGGTTAAATTGGAAGTTGTGGTCAAAAGTGGCTAAAAGCAAAGCCAGTGTGCATGACAACTGGTGTGAGTAAGCGGGAGGATGAACGGTCCTTTGCTGTTTCACCAGACAGCAAAAAACACAATATAAGAAAACAGAAAGAAAGCTGAATTCTAGCTAAGTCTCCTGAAAATTTGAGTTCTCATTGAGCTATGTCTCTAGGCAGTCACAATACTGTGTTTTACTGTACAAACTGAGCCAATAAAGGTTTTTGCAAGAAGTACCATTATAGTAACAAATTACATTTGATTTTGCAAAATTCACAACTGTAGCATGGTATCTACATCAGTCTGTACTTTTGTAATGTATTGTGCCTGGATACAAAGGTTTGGGGTTTTTATATTTGTTTTTTAGCAAGATTTACTTTAGACCAAAAGAAAAATCATTATGATGTAAATTCAAAAAGAAAATTTTAGTGTGTCTATTACTTGCGGATTGCTGCTGGACCTGTCTGTGCAGTGCCAGAATAATTCCCCAAGGCTCCAGAACTCTACTGTTAGCTTTCTAATCAAACGTAAACCTAGGAGGAAAAGCCTGACTTATAACCCTCTTACTTTTTATAATAGAAGTAAATCGAAAACGATCCTTCAAAATGCAAACTTCTCTGTGCTAAAATTAGAATTAAAAAGTCATAGAACCAAACAATTAAAGAAGGCTACATATCTATAAAATACATTCGTATGTGTAAGTAGTGGGTTTTGGTCTTCAAATTGTCTAGAATTTTGCCTAAAAATTTACTTGCAAGATAGTCACAAATTAACATTTTCCTTCTCACTGGCAACCCTGTTGTCAGGGTTCTCAGTGATTCATATTCAATTACTCCCTGAGCATATAATATTCCCAATTTTTGTATTAAAAAAAAAAAAAAAGAAAAATCAGAGGAACTGAGAGATGAAAAAAAAAATTCCATTGACATAAGAGGTTTCATTGTCTTTAAACTGAAGAAACTCATGGCATAAAGTGGCCCCTCAAAGAGACCTTGGTGCCTCCTAAAAGACTTTGGCCAGCCAAAAGTCGTCTGGGAACAGATCCTGGAGGGATGTGGAATCCCACTGGCACCGGAGCACTTCAGCTGCTGCGCAAATACAGAGGAACAATTCCGCCTGACTGGAAACACATTCCAGGTGCTAGATGCCACCAAAATTCCTCTGTAGACTTCAGCAAAACACCAGTTCCACCAAGAAAATTATTTACTTGAAGTTCATTCAACCCATCCTAAACAGCACAGATCTTTGTAAGAAGTACGCTTAGACGTTCCTGTAACAAATCTACACTACTACAATAACGTGGTCTTCAAGACCTAGAAAGCACTTCTTCAGCTTTGTTTTCACAAAAGCAGCTCCCTCCTCCAGTTTGACAGTCCTGATTCACGTTAACTGTTATACACCCTGAAAATTCAGCTCCTAAGACATCACTGGTCTCAAATATCAGATAAAACAATTAATGAAATGCAGTAAGAAGTCAGTTCACATCACAATGTCCCCAAAGCCTTCCTGTTAAAGAAACGGGCAAATAAGCTGTGGGAGATGACAAAACCCACTTACACTTAATCACATTTCTATACTTCTGCATACTACATCCAATATAACTTCACCATAAAACTCTCTTTTGTAGCTTTTGTCTTACTATTTGACAACAAGACTCTGAGTAGGGTGTTCATCTGTCCTTCGCATCTACTGCAATATCAACAGTGACATCGTTTTTACTTTCTTATTTACTCTTACTAATAGATATTTTTACCCTTACTAATATTTTCCTAGTCACTAAGTTGCCACTGTCCTGTCCGGAGCGCTGTGTACCCGGCAACTACGGCTTGCCACTTTGGAAGTGGCTTGTCATAGTGCCGCTGGTTTTTCATCTTTGCATAATCTTGAAAACAACACTTTTTCCTGTAGTAATTAGGCACTGCATATTGTAAAGCAAAACAAACAGGATGACAACAAGCAAACTACAGAGGGCTTTTGCATAATTTTCTGAACGACTTTGATGCCAGCATTTAATTATTATCCTTCAACTACCAAACTTCCTTCACATATTCCTATTCCTTTACTGGTTATCTGGGCACCACTATGGAGAGGTGATCAGAGAACCAGGCTCTCCAAGTACATGATGCAGTGCATGCACAGGACAAAATGATGGTCCAAACTCTCAAGAGTTTACAAGACAAATTGACACGGAGCCTGGGCTTGAATCCATGTCTTCAAGCAAGGCAGGCAGACTTGAATCCCCGTACGGAGGCTTATGCTTGAGAGTATCAACTAGGCTAAAACTCAAATGGGAGCTTAAATCTTAGACATAGAAATAATGAGGTCAAAAGAATAGGCTAGGAGAACTGTTTAAAGCAGAATTTGTGGAGCATATCAAAGGCAAAGAAAGCATTAAAACGGCTCACCTGATTTGAACCAAAGCCATTTTTATATCCCACCTCCAACAATGGCCACTAGCAGATACGGAAAAAAAAAAAAGTGTAAGAAATTGTGTTGGGTTTGCGTGGCAAGGTTTTGGTAATGGGGCACTGGCTACAGGGGTGGCTTCTGTGAGAAGCTGCTAGAAGCTCCCCCTGTGTCTGACAGAGCCAATGCCAGTTGGCTCCAAGATGGACCCGCCCCTGGCCAAGCCCAAGCCAATCAGCACCTCTGTGATAACATAGTTAAGAAGGAAAAAAACAAGTTAGAGAGCGCTTTTGCAGCCAGAGAGAGGAGTGAGAAGATGTAAGAAACTCTGCAGACACCCAGGTCAGTGCAGAAGGAGGGGCAGGAGGAGCTCCAGGCACCGGAGCAGAGATCCCCCTCCAGCCCCTGGTGAAAACCATGGTGAGGCAGGCTGTCCCCCTGCAGCCCATGGAGGAAGGATGAGGGGGTGTAGAGATTCCACCTGCAGTCCATGGAGGACCCCACGCCGGAGCAGGTGGAGGCACCTGAAGGAGGCTGTGACCCCATGGGAAGCCCAGGCTGGAGCAGGCTCCTGGCAGGACCTGTGGACCCGTGGAGAGAGGAGCCCAGGCTGGAGCAGGTTTGCTGGCAGGACTTGTGACCCCGTGGGGGACCCATGCTGGAGCAGTCTGCTCCTGAAGGCCTGCACCCTGTGGGAGAGACCACACTGGAGCGGTTCGTGAAGGACTGTAGCCCATGGAAGAGTCTCCGTATTGGAGCAGGGGAACCATGAGAGGAGTCCTCCCCCTGAGGATGAAGCAGCAGCAGAAACGACGTGTGATGAACTGACCGTAACCCCCATTCCCCGTCCCCCTGTGCTGTTGAGGGGGAGGAGGTTGAAGCTGGGAGTGAAGTTGAGCCTGGGAAGATGGGAGGGGTGGGGGGAGGTGTGTTAAGATTTGATTTTATTTCTCATTGCTCTACTCTGTTTTGTTTAGTAATAAATTAGATTAATTTTCTCTCTAAGTTCAGTCTGGTTTGCTCATGACGATAATTAGTGAGTGATCTCTCCCTGTCCTTATCTCGGCCCAAGCTTTTCGTTATACTTCTCCTCCCCATCCCGCTGGGGGAGGGGTGAGCAAGTGGCCACGTGGTGCTCTGCTGCCGGCTGGGCCTAAACCACAACAGAAATACACTTCTTTGTACGGAAGTAAATACAGTTTTTGTACAAGAGAGGATAAAAACCATGGAAGGACAGCTGGGACGAGCTGTGAAGATGAGTAGGAAAGGACATGCCCTGGGGTTGGTAGACAGAATCTGCAAAGTTCAGATGAAGACTGAATATGAGAGCCCAGAGATGCCCCACTGAAGGCAGCATTCAGCTTTGTGTCCCTTTTGTTGTGCTCCGTGGTTGTAAGGAAGGCTGGTTTGATAGCCAGAGATTCCAGAGAATGCATCACTTAACTTAGAGGGATTTAATCTCTGAGGGTCTGCCAGTGAGTTGTTAACAACTTGTGGATGCATTTGTGACTGCAGCAAAAAGAAGCAGGAGAAAAATCTCAGTCGGAATCCGCTGGGATTCCTTAAAGAAAAGCCAGATAGAGGCAAAGGGAATCCCTTGAGAAGACCGCAAATCACAACAGAGGAAATCACAGGATAGAAGGAACAGAGATTGACAAACGGGGCACAGAAGGAACAGGATGCAATTGGAAGCGTAAGTGAGATCCTGGGAGGAGTCCTGAAGGTAGGGGACACTACAACCATGGGAAGAGAGACACGTGGCTCAAAGACAGCTACAGCCATGTAACAGGTCAGTGGATGAGGTAAGCCACAGGTGAAGGGAAAGGTGGAGGCAAGCCACTAGAGGAGGAAAAGGAGGGGAACTAGGAAAAAAGCATGGGTGAGTGAGACAAAATCCAGTTTTCCTTAAAACCAGTCAAAGGCTGAAGAGAATAAGATAAAGGGGGAAAATATCTAAAGACCATTTAACCTTATTTTGTTTAAAGACTTATGAGCAGACACTGATCATTCAACAAGTGATTCATTAGAGCAGTATGAAGAGTTAGAACTGTGACTTTCATGTGAACGTCACCCATGAACTGCACTGCGATATGGTTTTCCTGCACTGTTTCAACTTCTCTGATCAAATTCTCTTGGCTAGTTTCGATCTTTTCTGGCACAGCTGTATTTGAGCAGGGGAACTTTTCTCTTTTTCAAGGACAATTTCTAAGTGTGACCTGAGCGGAGGCCATGTGAGGGTTCCCACCTGTTTTGTGGATTTCAGAGCCAAAGAGCATCATGTTGGCAGCTTACTGCTCACCTGCGAAGGCAGCTCCCTGTCTCAGTGAGAAACAGTCTAACCCCTAACTGGTCTTCTACTAGTTTTCATTATTTTGCAAAGAATTAGATTGTGATTTCAGAAACTAGATTATAGTTTAGCTCTTCAGCCAAAATTAGCTCTTCTAGATCCCCAGGCTAGTTAGCAAGCCTCTGTTCTTTTTGACACAAATTAGTAGAGGCCAACATTTATCAAGGGCTTTACGTTTTTACAGCATGCTTGGATTAGAACTGCTGAGCCAGACAGGAACACATTTTCTGTCGCTTGATTAAGTGGGAAGGAGGAAGGGACTTGAACTATGGCAGCACAGCTATTACTCACTGACTCTCGCTGATGGAGTTCCCAGTTCTGCTTCATTTTGACTCCCTTTGGCAGATAAAGCTTCCCGCTGCTACTGTTGCTACTATCAAATTCATATTCAAACCCAAATGCTCCATCTCACAGCGTGAAAGCTGTGTGAAATGATTCTCTGACTTGGTGTCTCTGAAAATAACTCCACTGCACTGGTTGAATTAATCATAATGAAGTAGGAATGAAAATTAGCGGCATGAACACTTCCATTTTTCTTTGGAAATCTAGGAGTTTATTAACAAAGCTCACTTAAGTCCTGTAGAGGAGAGAAGGATAAGAGTATGTGATCACATAAAGACTGTTGTAATCTATGTATACAGATGTGGTCCATTAAAAAGCAGCAAAATAAACCTTACTGTACAGTTTTCCCAGCGTCTCAGCTCTTAGCTCTGCAACCTGACATGCTGGTACTAAAAGCGTGGCAAGTGCTCACTGTTTTGTTTTGTTGAGTCCGTCCTACTTGCAGCTCACTGCCTCTTTCCTGTGATCTAGAGAAGACACATGTTTGGATATGAATTCACACGGACCTTATTTCTCACCTGCCAAGAAAAAACTTGTTATAGGACAGCACTTAAAATACACACAAAAAAATCTCCAAATGCTGCACCATTAATTAGGACAAAGAGAAAGAAAATGCAATCCAGAAACTCTTTGGTTACAAACTGCAAGGACCCCGAGCGCAGCCCCCCATGGGTGCAGCTGGCATGGCTGCGGGGGGCCCTGGGTGCCCCCAGGGGGGTGCGAGCTGGACCCAGGAGCTGCTTTCAGTCAAGGCCCTGCAGGAAACCCTGGTCCCAGCAGGATCTGGCTGATCCCAGCTGTGGGTTCCAGCCCATCCCTGTCCCCACGGAGAAAGCCCTGGACATGGCTGTAAAACCATACAAGCGGAACATCTGGATTTACAGCAAAAAACAGGTTTTACCCACAGGCTTCCTTGCAAATTTGAAGGTTATTTATCTCAAACTAAAAAGCTATTTTTAACAGAGCTATCAGCAAACTAGTAGATCTGGTTTCAGCACCCTCTGAGAGAGCCCGATTAGACCCCTCTGCTCCGCAGCCCTCACTCTTTACTACATGCTGGCCGTTTTGTTTTAGCTTGGAGTTATTTTCTGACTGCTGAAAAATATGGAAGGTCTGTCATGCTGATTTGTCACATTGAAGTGATTTAACAAATTGCCTTGTCAAACTGAAAGGAGCTCTGTAGGTTTCCTCAACAGCTAACTTAAAATAGCATCTCACTTGGCTTGTTACAGACAAATACGCAATGGTTACATTTAATATTGGGCAAGCAGCAGGTAGACTTTGGCTGTAGACTTTGGCTTTAGAAAGGTGCTGAACTGTTATACTTTAGACCCCCAAAACATGCAAGAAATTCCTCTCATTGTAGGAAAGAAAACAGATTTCTGGGTTATGTTACAGAATTTGTCCAGTTCTTTTAAACTATAACTAAATTATGTATATAAACTAAGAAGGAACCAAGAAGGTAACTGGTATAAACCAGCAAAACAAAGAGATCCTCTGCCTGTATTACTCTATTATAGTTAAGCATTACACATCTATCTATGTAGCTATCTAAAGAAAGGTAGAAGGGGGTTTTCTGCCATTCTACGACTGGTCCTATGAAGGAGTATGAGGAAATGGGATCTGTAAACTAGACTGAGCTCAAGAGACTTCCTCAGGGTTCCCTTGCGTAAATACTTTTGATTGGGACATGCTGTCATTTTCTTTCCCCTTTTTACATTTCACTCAGCTGAGTCAGAATAAAAAAGGAAGGCTCTTTTTCCTCATCATGGGAAAGAGTAAGGCTGATGGGTGCACGGCACTATGCGTCCCGTAGGGACTGACAGCCGCA
Source organism: Grus americana (assembly GCF_028858705.1). Taxonomy (NCBI): domain Eukaryota; kingdom Metazoa; phylum Chordata; class Aves; order Gruiformes; family Gruidae; genus Grus; species Grus americana. Next base: position 64,119 of record NW_026561382.1, on the reverse strand, counting down.
AATACACTGCATCCCTTTCGCTTTGACTTTACTCCCTGGATTGAGGCCTGCAGCAGGATCCTGAGGCCAGCCTGCAAGTTTTAATATGCCCCATTTTCACGGACCCATACCACTCCTGTATAAGGTGAAAAAAAATTTAAATAATTTCTTATGTGTTAAAGAACAGAAAAAGAAGGCAGAGTTGTGCACATCCACCTCAGCATGGGACTACCCCGCTTTCTTCAGAGCCATCACTGTGAGGGTGCAGGAGCAGCAGGGCTGCCCCACGGGCTGCACACCAACTGCATGAGCAAAAAGCAGTGGTGTGTCCTTTCTCAAGGACTTCCTTGGCTCCAAAATCCTAGATGCCCCCAACACAGACACTATCAGCTGTCTCAGGAAGGGTTGAGACTTAGCGTAGTGATCACCTGGCAGACCCTGGATGCAGGTATGCGCAATTGCTTTTCCTGCAGAAGGGTAATCCAGGATTGATTGTGAAAGTCATGAAGCTTCTCTCACCGTTTTGTCTTCATTTTCAGAAGAGAAAAAACCCTTTCATGAGACAAAAACAACATAGTGAGATCCAGATATGATGGCTAAACACTGTCACATGCTCAGCCCTGAGCAACAAAAAGCAGGGTCTCCCTCTGCCAGTGTGTGGTGGGTTGACCCTGGCTGGGGGCCAGGTGCCCACCAGAGCTGCTCTATCACTCCCCCTCCTTCACTAGACAGGGGAGAAAAAAGTACAACGAAAAGCTTGTGGGTTGAGATAAGGACAGGGAGAGATCACTCACTAATTATCATCATGAGCAAAACAGACTGAACTTAGAAAATTCATCTAATTTATTACTAAGCAAAACAGAGTAGAGCAATGAGAAATAAAATCAAATCTTAAAACACCTCCCCCCACCCCTCCCATCTTCCCGGGCTTAACTTCACTCCCGGCTTCAACCTCCTCCCCACTCAGCAGCACAGGGGGACGGGGAATGGGGGTTACGGTCAGTTCATCTCACGGTGTTTGTGCCGCTTCTTCATCCTCAGGGGGAGGACTCCTCTCATCATTCCCCTGCTCCAGCATGGAGTCCCTCTCACAGGAGACAGTCCTTCACGAACTTCTCCAACATGAGTCCTTCCCACAGGCTGCAGTCCTTCATGAACTGCCCCAGCGTAGTCTGTCCCATGGGGTGCAGACCTTCAGGAGCAGACTGCTCCAGCGTGGGTCCCCCATGGGGTCACAAGTCCTGCCAGCAAACCTGCTCCAGCCTGGGCTCCTCTCTCCACGGGGCCACAGGTCCTGCCAGGAGCCTGCTCCAGCCTGGGCTTCCCACGGGCCACAGCCTCCTTCAGGTGCCTCCACCTGCTCCGGCGTGGGGTCCTCCACGGGCTGCAGGTGGAATCTCTACACCCCCTCATCCTTCCTCCATGGGCTGCAGGGGGACAGCCTGCCTCACCATGGCCTTCACCAGGGGCTGCAGGGGGATCTCTGCTCCGGTGCCTGGAGCTCCTCCTGCCCCTCCTTCTGCACTGACCTGGGTGTCTGCAGAGTTTCTTACATCTTCTCACTCCTCTCTCTGGCTGCAAAAGCTCCCTCTAACTTGTTTTTTCCCTTCTTAACTATGTTATCACAGAGGCGCTGATGGGCTTGGCCTTGGCCAGCGGCGGGTCCATCTTGGAGCCAGCTGGCATTGGCTCTGTCAGACACAGGGGGAGCTTCTAGCAGCTTCTCACAGAAGCCACCCCTGTAGCCAGTGCCCCATTACCAAAACCTTGCCACGCAAACCCAACACACAGGGGCAGAGCAATTTCTTTCAAGAAGATGTAGAAACATACTTTTAGGAGGCATGAGGGTCCAGATAGGCACAGCGTTGCCTGCCAGTGATTTTTCTGCAACCTACACAGTATTGTTATCATTCAGTTATCCAACCTCCATTTACACCCAGCTTGGAGAGAAAAAAAAAAAAGTTTAAACGTGCATGGTATGCAAAGATGACACATGTATTCAAGCATCTAGTGTAAACTAACAAGTTGGGAGGTAGCTATCATCTCAGCTTTGGAATAGATTTACAGTCACTGAGAAGGGCTGAGTGTGGGATTTCCAGTAGAGTGGAGTAGCTGGACTTCCCTAAATTATCAATAAAGCAGCCCCAAGCCTCAAACTTTCCTCTCCCTTTTCCTTCAAAGCACCAGTGTGCTTTGTACACATATGAAGTGTAAGCACAAATGACAGCACCTCTGTGGGTCCTGACTGCCCTTCTGAGGTTTACATGAATTGTTTGTATCTTCTCCACAGAGGCAGGAGATGTAACCCAAGCAATTTTGGATGCCTGACTGAATTACACAAACTATGGCCATGGAAGATCTACAGAGCCACATTTCCCAGCTCCTCACACTCCCTCTTCACCCTGGGGCCACCTGAATCCCAAAGTTTCAATCACAGCTGCAGGTGATTATATTCAGGGGCAGATCTCAACTTACACTTCAGGTCTCAGGAGAATTCAGACTGGGTCCTTTTCATTACAGGACATGAATTACATCTCTTGGGTTTAACTGAAAAAAAATAAATGTTACTTCTCTCTATTGCTCATCCCAGATTGTTTACCTTGGTCCTTCTGGTGAGTAGCTTTTGCCAAGCGTTTGTTCCCCATGGATTATAGGGCAGAGCAGAAGTGTCGCTCCCCAGACACTCGCCCCGCCATGCCTGCAGCGTTCCCTTCCTTGTAGCTGTGAAGCCCCGAGCTTGAAAATGGCGCGTTAGCCAGTGCCAAGCAGACAGGCTTCCCAACACAACCATTACTGGGAAGGATGGAAATGCAAAGTACTTCCTATCTGAACCTTACCCCCCACCCCGATAAGTATGTCAAGGGAAGGCATATACCACCTGCATTAGCTTGGAAGTTCACAAGGATTATCTTGCGAGTGCATAGTGCCTTCTGGTGTGTCTTTACACAGGTGCAGTTCAGGTTGCAAATACTTCAGGGGCTGGGTTTGATCATTGGGTTAGTTTTGTTCAAGCCTACTTCCACCAGCCCCCAGTCGTCTTTGCATTTTCATATTTAAGATCAGATTTACAAAAAAAAAAAACAAACAAAACCCACAAAGACAAGTGATAAGCCCATGTACAAAACTGAATAATAATAACAACTACAAAGCAAGCCATTGTCTCAGTGAAAAGCACTGGTTTCAAGGAGTAATGTATTAAACCTAAGTAGGCTAACAAAGGCTTCTCTGTTCCTCTAAAATCAGATCTGAAAGCTGCTCAAAATCTGTATGCGGTCTCTGGATGGCACTGTGACTCTATATAACAATTAATCTACAATGAACAGCCCTGTTAAAAAAGCATTTGCATTGCCAATTGGGTAAGAATTCACAGCTGCCAAGTGACTAGCTTCCAGTTCTTTATATATCAGACATGTAATAATAGCTGTATTTATACTGCTTAATTACTTCTTGGGTCACAACACAAGCTTGTGCTTCACAAGATATCCTCTTCAGTTCGTTCACAGTTAATACTGCAAACACAGCTAGCTGGGTACTGTTACATGTTCTTTCCTAAGTAAAGTGAATTAGCTAATTAGGGACTCACTTGACTACCATTCAGTCCCTGTACTCTCAGGATGTAGTATCTAGAGCCAGGTTGTTATGTCTGATTACAAACACTTAACTGAAGGGTTAATTGGCTGTTCACAACTGTTGGGTATCTGTGTGATCAATCATTGTTAGTGAATTCACTGCTAGCCATCATCTTGCTAAAGGCATAGACAGATACACAATCCAATGTCTTAAATCAGTAGAGATAATATTTTTTCTGCTTCCAGAGTGGAAATGAACACCTTTTAAAAGTAGAAAAAGATAAATCAACTTTCCAATCTATATTACTATTCAGAATTGCTACTTGCAGAAACACTGGTGTAGGTAGTGGGTGATGCACAAACTAAAAGCAGGTTCAAGATCACAGGCATCTCCTATATTATCAGAGAGACTGGAATTTAGTCACCCTCTGATTTATATTGATAAAAACTTCTAACATTATTTCCTTAATGAAAAGCAGCATGATAGCTGTCATAATGAAAGATCAAACTCAGCATTTTGGATAATTATTCTGTGTGTTTGGGCTGCAGTTGGATATCAGCTCTAAGGATGTTACAGAGTTAGGATGAGAGAACACAGTTTTCTGCAAAGCAGCTTAATCTGTTCCAATTCACTGAGAAGACCAGTGTATTATATAATCCTTTCTCATCTGTAATAAATACAATGTTTAAATAGTGGTACGTGTTATCATTATGTGAGCGCACTATGTTTCAACAGGAGATATAGACAAATGTTGTAATAAAGACATAACGGTAGGAATAAAGTTATCAAGTAAAAATAACAAATTCTTTGTGGTCACATACCAAAGAGTCCTAAGCTGTTCTGCCACTCACCACCAGACTGTGAAGCTGTGCGGCTGTCCTAACTTCAAGTCAGATGTTTCCCATTTGCACAAAGATGATTTCAGATCTCATCAAGAACAAAGTATCATTAGTTGTTTTTTATATTACTAATAGTCAGGGGCAAACTTAACTTGCATGCTTGTCATCTTTAAGAGTATTTGGGCTTTTTCTTCAGTGAAAGGGGAGATTTTTCAGGATTCTTATATCACAAGTTTGTTTATTTATTAGTAGGAGTCATTAGGCTAGTTGAATGCTCCTGATCAATGCGGTATATTTAAACTTTGAGAATAACAGACTGAGAAGACTTGATGTTTCATGAGATTGATCATATAAAAATATCATCAAAGCTAAACAATATTTTATAAAACAAAGCCTGATACGGTAGTTGATTAAAGATTTGCCTAATGTTTTGTCTGAAAAATGTTTCCCCTTTCACTTTTTTGAGGAAGATAATGTTTTTAGAATGAAGTAAATATTTTGCTGTGAATTGCGTGCAAGTCAAGAATATAAGATCTAGAAACAAACTTTACCGATTCACAAAGGATAGAATGAGTTCTTTAAGAGAAATACAGTGATTAGTAGTGACATGCTAACAGAAGAAAATCTATCCAGATTTAGGTGGGTCAGGATAGTGGCTGGAGACACCTTCATTTAGGTAACAGTGATCTTTTAATCCAGTTCTCAAAGAACTGGTCCAAGTCTGGTCATACATATGCATTTGTTTAGAATCATTCTCTCTGTTCTCAACACTAGGTGGATTTCAGTAGGTAGAAAGTTTTCTTTTGAAATTAATCTTTATTGTAACAACATTCAAGACTGAGAATTAAGTGGTTAGTTGTATGGCACTGTTCTGTACATAAACACTCCCCTGTTTGTTAAGTACATATTTATAGCCTGGGATGAGCACTCGTAACTGAACTGTGGTTATATGTATGTAGTTACTTTGGTGGTTTCTGAAGAGTAAAACAACGCTTTCCAGAGCAACCTGAGTGTTTCAGTATTGCAAAATCTGCTACATTATTTACAGTAAACAGGACCTTGACAGGTCAGAATGACTCTGAATCTAATCCAGCAGAGTGCTCAATGCAACCTTACCTTTAAATATGCAAATACTCCTGCTGAGATCAATACATGCATGTAAAACAAAATATATGCTACTAAGTGCTTTGCTGAATCGTGACTAGAATGCACGAAACCTGCAGGATTACATCACACAGGGCTTATTTCCGTTGCCCTTAATACTTCTACTGATAATTATGGGAATATCACTTTTAAGGCCATTACAGGCTGAAAAGTATAACAATTTAGTCTAAGAAATTAAGTAATATAAAATTTCAACAGACTGTATATTGCATGTTTTGCCACTAGGAAACATACATAGAGAAAGTGGGATTTTACATTTTAGAACAACAATCCCAGACAGAAAATTGCTTTTACATGCAGCTGGATAGTATTCTTTCCAACCTGAACTTTTATTTTGGTTTTTTGGTGATCTCTACAGAAATAGCATAGTCAGAGATCTACTTGTACTTGACAAAACAAATTATAGTCATTTGTTTGACAAGCGCATCTATTACAGACTTGATATGGTTATAGAACTATGACAGAATTCATTTCGCTATTGATTCAGAAATACATATCTACTCTTTCTTCTTCTGGTACTCACAGCTTTAAAACCATGAAGAATGCCATAGTGGGTAGGAACCTGTCCAGCCTGTTTTAGACTCTTCCAGTGCAGTAGTGACAGAAACGGTCAGTGACCATTTCAAAAGAAAAGGATTTCAGGCTCCTGTCACAAGACAGACATAGGGCTAAAAGCAAGATCTTGATGTGGCCAGGCTCTTGCATCACCTTCTCTGTAGCAAGTTCATTCCCCACAGACAGCCTATCTCTGGATCCTTGAGATTCAGTAAGTACCAAATCAATCCCCATGGCTACAGTCATGGACGGGCCTTAATTTTAAGTACTTTTCATGGCTCAACTTGGAAGGTGAAGGGCATAATTACAACTACTTCAGTGGTGCAAAGTGTTTTCACATGTGCAACTATTTGCAGAGCCATTTGTATTGGCACAAACACTGCCCGCCATATTCTGTGTCTCAGTGGGAGCTGGGATATATTTTGTATTCAGCTGTAGGTCAGAGATTCTGCAGTTAATCTAGTAAATAGAAGAGATTTATTTGGTCTAAATTGTCCCTCAATTTTCTGATACCTTTGCCATCCCGTACATGTTCTGAGGGTCTCTACTGCTTACACAGTAGCTTTTCGTTTTCTCTTCTAGGCTTTTGCAGGAGTGCAGAAGAGAAATTCATCAGTTGAGGTGGGTGGGAAGAGACTGAACAAGATTTTAAGCAGGAAAGAGTAGAGGTGCAATTAGAGGAGGCCTAAATTGGACTCCTAATCCCTGCAGCAGCTTTTGCAGAGACACCCCAAAACCCCTGCACAGCCCAACCTACCCTGTGTTTGGAATTTCCTTCCAGCCAGAGGTAGCTTGACTGAATTGTGTCATTAACAAAGATGTCTGGATCCACTCAAATTGGGTGCCAGAGAGACAGGTTCCCGTGCTGACTGAGGTGGCCATCATGAGTCCTAGGTGGAAAAGCACGTATGTTGGAGAAAAGGCTCTAAAGGTCTTCTGGTCTCTCAGCAACCAAAGTGGGAAAAGATGGCCTTACCAAAGGGAACACTTAACATTTCCATCCACCAGTACTTTATGTCTCCTGTTCTTCCCTTTGGCCTTCTTCCCTCAGTTAAGAGTGGTCTACAGATTTTGGCAAGAGATAACTGAAACTGATAAATGAGCTTAACTTACCATGGGAACACTCAAACCTTTCTTCTGCTCATTTACTGAAACATGGTTAGGGTTTCAGTGAATTAATTTGTCTTGCTTTTGCAATGACTTGTCACCTCACCTGCCAATTTGCTCTTTCATATTTTCCTGGGCATGAGAAAATTTGCTAGTGAGAAAAAAAGAAACAAAAAAAACCCCAACCCAACCCCCCCCCCCCCCCCCCCCCCGCCCCCAAAAGGCAAAGCTATTTGGTGAAGCAGTCTGAAGTATCTTGGGGTTGGTGGAGAGAGAGAGGAATTAAGATGTATTGAAGTGGTGAGATGCAACAAGATGCACACTGCTTGGTTCCAGGCATGCTTTCTTTCAGCCAAGAAGTGCACACTAGCCAGGAAATGAACTTTTAAAAATCCTGCTGCTTCTAGGAGATAATCAACAAGATGATACCTCAAAGCATTCACACAGGTTAACTTCCCCACTAACTAAAAAAAATTTTACTCTGTGGAAAAGAGGATTTCATACCACCTAGTTTAGACAGAGTTTTCTTCTCTGAGGATGGAGAGAAGTAAATAGGTAGGTATTTATTTCCCTTCACTATCTATATTAATGGATTAGCCCAGCACAAGCTGTAGCACATAAAAGCACTTCAGTGCTGACCGCTGAAGTCTGTGGTGAGTTGACCCTGTCTGGAGGCCAGGTGCCCACCGAGCTGCTCTATCACTCCCCTCCTCAGCAGGACAGGGAAGGGAGAAAAATAAGAAAAAGAAAAACCCACAACAAAACTTGTGGGTCAAGATAAAGGCAGTTTAATAAAGCAAAAGAAAAAGAAGTAAAAGGCCATGCATGGAAGCGAGGGGAGGGGGGGAAGAAAGTATTTATTCTTTACTTCCCATCAGCAGACCATGTCCAACCGCTTCCTGGGAAGCAGGGCTTCAGTACTCCTCACAGCGGTTACTCCGGAAGACAAATGTAAATAACAAAAGCCGTCCCTTCTTCCTCCTTTCTCTTAGCTTCTATTGCTGAGCAGACGTGATATGGTATGGAACATCCCTGTGGTCAGTTGGGGTCAGCTCTCCTGGCTGTGTCCCCTCCCAAGACCTTGCCCACCCCCAGCCTGCTGGTGAGGGGGCTGTTGGAGAGACACAGCCGTGGTGCTGTGCCAGCGCTGCTCGGCAGCACCCAAAACACCAGTGCGTTACCAACACCTTGCTGGTGCCCGTATGCAGCACAGCGCTGCGAGGGCTGCTGTGGGGAAAATTAACTCCACCTCAGCCAGACCCAGTGCAGTGCGATATACTTACCAAGGTTGGAGCAAACATGGTTATTTACGAGTTGCTCAAATGGAGTCAGTAGTGTTTTGTTCTGGTGTCCTAGGCTAACATTAGCTCAGGCAATAGTCAACTAAACAGACAGAGGCTAGAGCAATCGTGTAGTCTCAGGAGCTGATAGCAGTGCTGATACAAGAGTTACTGGCCATTTGCTTTGCTGGGTAGGGGTGAATATCAGATTAGAAGTGACAGATCAGGTGACACTAAGCAGACAGCTTGCTGATGGGAGCTAAACCACATACAGCCAGCCGCTCTCTTACTCACCTCATAACCCTAACAAGTCTATAAAGAGGGTGGGAGATAAGCTAAAGAAGAGCCAAGACATGCAGGGTATAATTTACCAAACCTGAGGGCTCTCCAACTTAAAGAAATCTTTGTTCTTTAGGAAGCCAGAGAGGTCTGCCCCAAATCTCTGCAGTTCATACTACACCTCTACTTAAAGTCCCTTTTGAAGGCTGTGGCTCCCAAAGGTCCCTTACAGAGAACAGCTCGCAGGAGCAGCGCTCTTTACAGCGGAGCAGGAAATGCCACAGCATTTACAGCAGTCTGGCCTTTTTATTGAAGCTTCTTGATCGCTGGTTTAAGGCAGCCACGCTGCATTTCTCTGGCCCAGCAGCAGGCCAGCATGACACGGGAGGCAAGATGCAGCAGGCAAGGTGAAGTATCCATCACCCAGACCACCGAGGCTGTAGTGCAATCACTTGCCAAAGTGCAAGACGGCTTCAGTCCCTCCAGCTGCAAATCTCCCAATAGCTGCTATGCTGTCACTCAGGGGATGTTTACAAGCATCTCTCAGTCATTTTTAATTAACCAGGCTTTAGTTAAATTTAATAGAAGTTATCATGCTCCGTAGGAAAGACAGCTGCCAGGACACACCTATTACATCAAATCCTCAGAGGACTGCAGTAGAGGAACACACTATGTATCATGTATATCTTTAGACACAGGAATTACATTCAGTTAATACTCTAATTCAAGACTGCAGTCCTCAAAACATACCCTCACATCTCACTGACACTATTAAGAGCTGAAATTTCTGCCGTATTTCTCGAAAAAACTAAAATCAATTCTCAACCTTCTCACACACTCAGAGATGCTGCTATTTGAGGTATGAGGTATAGCAGGGTTGAACTTAGGCTCTGAAGGCATTTGTTAGCGGTGGAGTGAGCAGAAAACTATTCTGCATTTCAGTTTCTATCTATAAAACAGAGATGCTGTCTCTTCTCTGTATCATAAGAACATCATATCTATATACACACTTTAAGACCTGGATACTGCAGTGAAAAAAGACCAAACCCACACTCCTGGGTATGTGTAGGACTTGGGAGGTAACCTGCTTCATGCATGGACTGCAATCTGTCCTCTCAAGTCTGTCTGCATAGCAGCTCCTGACATGGCTCTGAACCATCTCCATCACTGTCAGATTTCAGGGACAGGCCCCACTTCTAGTCATTAAGTCATACTTTCTTAGTAGTTTATATTAAAGTACCATATGCAAAGCATGAAACACACAAGGCTCCTCCTGAGCAGCTTGCCCATCTGCTGTAGGCAGGCAATGCTCAAAGTCCATACCAGCTTGCTCCTTTTTCTCCTTGATTTAGCGAAACGTGGGATGTATTAGTCTTCAACTGAATATGTTTCACTTGCTCCTACCTCCTCCCTGTCCCCCTCCCCGCCAAATTGTCTTACTACTTACTATGCATACAAAATTACAGCAAATTGATCTCATCTGAATTTGAAATAATCTCTGCATTAGCCTTGCTTTCTTAAAAACTTTAGTTTTCAACAACACCTTTTATGACCTCAAACTTAGTCTGAGATTCTGTATTTCAGTCTTCAAGGAATCGTCACGTTTTTCCTGTTATGCTGCTAGGAGGTTGTGCTTTCTCCATTTCCAGACCTGAAATTAAAGAAAAGCACCTTTTCATTTATAATGGGAAAGACTGGCCTTTCTTTATAAAAACAACTGCAATATTGATACATTTTATGTTCTGAGGATGAGGCACATTTGAACTTGCAGAATTCTTGATGAACATCTGCATTTGTCCCAGTTTTATGCAAAATGCTCGTTCTTAACCAGACATTCAATTTTGTAAGAGGAATCTAAAATTTGGTAACCCTCCTATACTTTCACAGGCCAAATCAAGACTTCTTGTTACCTTTGGAGTCTATTTAATTATAATCAGCTTGGCTTTTGGGCTGTCTGCCTCTGAAGGAGAACAGATACTTATTAAAATTGATCTGTGCATAAGAGTGCCTCCATCAGGTCACTGCTTGTGGCTTGTGGTTCTGCTTAGTGAACCTCCAGCTATTTCAGAAGACCCTAATGACTTTCAAGACTTTTGATCATTTTTGTACACATTTTGCAGAGTGTTGAACAGCTACCCCTTCCCACCTGCCATTTACTGTTCTCTAGCGCAGAAGCACATTGTTATTCCATGTAGGAGTAATGCAGTTCAATGGAGGAAGCCAAACACCAGAAATAATCAAAGTAAATGGTTTACATATTACCAATGGGATGCAGATTCTTTCTCACCACCTAGGAAAATAAATGCCTGGTTTTTGTTTTTGTTTTTGTTCTTTTTTTTCCCCAGGCTGTTTGCAACATCAGAGAAACCCCACAGTTTTATGGGTCACAGGAAATGTTTATCAGGTCTTGGAACATTTAATATTGGCTGTCTTCAGACACAGCACTTCAATAATTAAAAAAATTAATTGAGCAGCTCAAAAGGCAATGCGGCATCACAAGCACCTTCTGCTGAATAACTGCATACTGTATCCTTGCTGCCATCACAGGCCGTACCTTTTCTGGGAAGCCGTTTTAGACTTGGAGCAAATTAAGGCAGTTTACCTCTGAATTTTTGTCTCAAATCTTTTAAAAACTCCATTTACACTTTGTTTTGTTTTTGCTGGTTTGTTTTTTTGATAAAACACATAGAGTGCAGGAGCTGGGTGGGATTCTTGGGCTCGATCTGAAGCCCCTGTACTTCAAGCCATTCCCTGGCAGCAAGGCATTTTCTATAAACTTCAAGTACTTACCAAGTGTATTGTTTCTAGGGCATAAATTCAGTTCTATCATAACAGCTAAAATTATAGTTACAAACTACTTTCCAAATTTCATGTGTGTGAGCTTTTAATTTATGCTGAATGCTTGACTCTATTTCACCAGCTTGTTTTTCAGAAAAAGAAATGGAAGCAGAACCTTCTGGAACACTCCTCCTCACTCATCCACAAAGTAATTTGCAGACATCCATAATAAGAGAGCATAGAAACCAAAACCAATTAATTGAAAAATAATTGAAAAGCCATTAAAGTGATCTGCAGAACCTTATAAATAAAAGGCAATTTAAAAAATGGAAGCATGACATTTGTAATTAAATATTATATGATAGAAGTTTACATTTCTTATTCCATAAAGCTTTCAGGTTAATTATGATGCCCAATTTTTGAAAAGTGTACTGATTAAAAAGGGAAGAAGAAATAAATCTTGTTTTCCTCTTAGGAGATATACCCGTCTTGATTACAAAAGCAAGAATTTACATTTAAACCTCAGTTCTCTTAAGTTAGCTGAAATGCTCCATCTTTTCTCCGCCTACTTCTTCTTCAATGCCTCTTGCACAATAATGTGGTGATTGTTTTGACTATGAACATTAAAAGGGCAAATTGAATTTTATCTGTTCTGCAGAAGTATTAATATACTCTTAGGCCTGTTCCACATCCAGCCAGCTGCTTTCCACAGTCCTAACCTAAAAATCACGTGTCGCTCATTGCAGTGATTATTATGGATAAACTTGCAAAAAGAGAGTGATTTTGATCCCCTTCCTTGGTTGTGTGTTCTCCCAAGATACCTGAATTACCTCTCAGATAGTTCTGTAGGCTCTCAACTTTTGGTGAAGAAATCTTTAGCTATTTTTCAATTAAAAATGTGCTGGAAAGACAGGCACTAATATGTAAACTGTATTTCTGCATTAACGTTGTCTCCTTGAGTGCAATTAATTCCTCTCTTCTCTGCCTCAGTTTCCTCTGTGGAATGAGAGGCAGAAATGACAGCTTTGCAAATACTTTGAACTGCACGAACAGAGAGGCATCAAATTAAAAAAGAAAACCAAGAAAACCCCAGCAGTTACCAGGCCACTCACCAGAGCATTGTGCTGCACAGGGTGTTCCAAGGAACGGGGGCACCCAGGTAACAGCAGCACCTCACCACCTCCTCCTTCTTGCCTAGTGAATTACAGGACACATTGAAAAACAGAGATATGCACTCAGGTGATCATATTACTTGAAAAAGTATTCCAATGGCAGAGCTCAGATGCTTTTCTTCATTTAGCTGAGAAAGAAACATCATCAAAATACCGAAAGAAAGCAGAAATTCTTAAAAACTTTCATGCAAAATGATACCCAGATCAAAAAGTCTTCAGTGGATTTAGTACCATTGGGAGACTCTTCTCAAGTCTCAAGCGGACACGTTTGAGTGACGGCCATTATGAAGAGAGCAGAGGTCATACACTCCCAGCTTCTTGTCCCACTCCCAGTGCTTTATATCCATCTCAAGTTTTTTTGCTCATACTTTTGAAAGCAGTTCAAAAGCATTTTTTTAGCATTTTTTTTATTGTGCCAGCTACTTATTCCTGGTGTTATCTAATAGGATTAGGGGGATGCAGAAGGTGAGGATGCACCGCTCCTGTAATACTTTGGGAGATTAAATGTTTTCTTTGTAACATTTTAAAGTCTTATTTCATTTTGCACCAATTTATAATAGAATGATTTCTCCCCTCCCTTCCTTCCCCACCTCCTCCTATGTTTGAAGAGTGGTGTGTCACCTTGAAAAACAGTATGTGGAATCTAGATGAGAGAAGCGGGAGAGAAAAGCTTTCAGGAGTGGATTTGTGATCCTGTGGGAATCAAAAGCGTAAATCTCAAAAGCACAGGATTAACTATAATCTCAGATTTCGATATGAGAAGTAATGAAACTGTATGCTCTTCTACATTCTTGTTAAAAGTAAAACTAGTTTTCTCCTTAGAATGATAGCGACAAAAACATCAGGTAAGATTTATCATTGTATCTCAGAAACAATTCAAAAGGAACCTGATACCTTTGCAAGAATTCTGCGGTTTTTGTAACTACTTCCCTTTATTCTAAGAATAAATAGTTTCCAACAAGTTGAATAGTGAGATATTAAGAAACCCCACTGCCTTCCAGTTAATTAGAAGCATACTGGCACAGGAGGCCATAGATCCATCTACACAACCTTATATAGAAATTAAGATGTATTACCTAACAATCCTGTTAATAGCCTTGTTCACATTCCTATGTCTGAATGCAATCTAAGTGACAGCAGATATAAGATATTGCTCTAGGTAAGGACATACTGCTGTAACAGATACCTCTGAAAGCCTTCATCCCTTCCCTGAGCAGAGCATTTGGAGAGGAAGAAAGATCAGGGAGTGGAATATTTAAATAGACATAAAGGCCACGGCAGGTGCACTTCACAGGAGGCATTGACATCTTCGTCAGCGACATGGACAGTGGGATTGAGTGCATCCTCAGCAAGTTTGCTGACAACACCAAGCTGTGTGGTGTGGTCGACAATGCTGGAGGGAAGGGATGCCCTCCAGAGGGACCTTGACAGGCTTGAGAGGTGGGCCAGTGCGAACCGCATGAAGTTCAACAAGGCCAAGTGCAAGGTCCTGCACGTGGGTCGGCACAACCCCAAGCATGACTATAGGCTGGGCGAGGAATGGATTGAGAGCAGCCCTGAGGAGAAGAAAGACTTGGGGGTATTGATTGATGAAAAGCTCAACATGAGCCGGCAGTGTGCACTTGCAGCCCAGAAAGCCACCCGTGTCCTGGGCTGCATCAAAAGAGGTGTGACCAGCAGGTCGAGGGAGGTGATCCTGCCCCTCTACTCCGCTCTTGTGAGACCCCACCTGGAGTACTGCATCCAGCTCTGGGGGCCCCAGTACAGGAGAGACATGGAGCTGTTGGAGAGAGTCCAGAGGAGGGCCACGAAGCTGATCAGAGGGCTGGAGCACCTCTCCCATGAGGACAGGCTGAGAGAGTTGGGGTTGTTCAGCCTGGAGAAGAGAAGGCTCCGGGGAGATCTAATTGTGGCTTCCCAGTACCTGAAGGGGCCTACAGGAAAGCTGGTGAGGGACCGTTTATCAGGGGGTGTAGTGACAGGACAAGGGGTAATGGGTTTAAGCTGAAGGAGGGTCGATTTAGATTAGATGTTAGGAAGAAATTCTTTACTGTGAGGGTGGTGAGGCACTGGAACAGGTTGCCCAGAGAGGTTGTGGATGCCCCATCCCTGGAAGTGTTCAAGGCCAGGTTGGATGGGGCTTTGGGCAACGTGGTCTAGTGGAGGGTGTCCCTGCCCATGGCAGGGGGGTTGGAACTAGATGATCTTTAAGGTCCCTTCCAACCCAAATCACTGTATGATTCTGCTGCATGCAGGAGGCTCTTACTGTTACACATGACACAAGTCAGTGCTATTAGGAAGCAGTGTTATTCCCACACTGCAGACACATGCCAAGAGCTCTTAAAGAAGTGAAACTAAACCTCAAGTGCTTGGTCAGAAGAGTTCCAGGTCCAGGTTGTGTTCAAGAAGGCTTAACTCTTTACCCTCTAAGTCACTGAATCTGTTAATGCACACACCGATTACTGTAAGAGAAAAAGAGCAGCTCTCAGTTATACGGGTTGCTTTGCATTTTAGCTTTAAATTTATCCTCCTTAGACTTTTCTGAATCCTGGCTCTTTCACCCTTTCTTTCCTGTTCTCTACCTGGTTTCACCTTTCCTTCCAAATATGCATTCTGCTGGATTTTAACTTCTTACTTTCCCAGTTATAATTTTGATCTACATGTGGGGAAATTTAATGGTCAAGAACAGCAACTAGTGAAAAGTCAAAGCTGCTGGAATGAGCCGAGTTGTGCAAGCTGACAGTTAGGTAAGAAACCTGCCTTTCACTTATTTACTTCAGCAGCTCCCACAGCAGATAGCTCAATTTGCTATCAGTAGGAAGATGCTCAGTGTCACTCTAGAGATTCCCATCCATCCTCCTCCACTAATCTTTGGGAGCATTTGGCTTGAAAGAGTCATTACATCCCGAATCCATCTCGCTCAGCCTCTCTATTATGCCATATATTTTATTAGCATCTGTGACATGACTGAAGCATTCGTGGTTTCATTCATAACCTCTACAAAACCCAGCTACAGACATCGCTGATAAATGAAGCTCCAAGTTCTACGTGAAACATTATTACATAATACATCAGTTCTATGTCAGAGCCACTGATGTTTTTATGGCCTCTCTGTTCAGAGTAATGGGCCTGTACTCACATAGCCTTCATAATTTGAATGGCAAGCATCTTTTAGATTGACAAAGTCATTTATAAAACCTGCGACATGAGTCAAGGCTAGTTATGTAAATCAGAAGTTTTTCTTGAAGTGAGAATTGCCGTTGCTTTCTGTTGATGAATGTGGTCTGCGCGTTCTCTGGAGAAACTCCTAATCCCTAACAGTATCCTGGAAATAGCATTATGCTAATGAAAGCCATTTTTAACTTGTAATCCTACCCAATTAAATTTGAGCAATGGCTTTTTTTATATGGACATAGGTAGCTTAATTTCCAGAGCAATTCCTTTCTCGTGCCGTAACCGACGTTAAGATCCCACAAATTCTGAGGCACAGCACCTGCAACAGCTGTTCTCAGTCATGACAAAATGCATGCTCCTTCCTTTGGCCCAAAATAGTCTGAAAAATAAAGGTTGAGATAAAGAAAAGAGTCTTTAACAAAGTATTTCTGAACCCTCTTGGTAGACCCGAACAATACTTTTTTAAGCTGAAGAAAACAAGTTGTGCGAGCCAACACAGGCAGCATGCAGGAACAACCACAAAACCATGGATGAAATGCAAAGAGGAAATTTATTTCCGTTACCTTGCCAACTGGGAGATGTCAGAAGCAGCACCCGGGCAGAGGCACACAAGCGGGAACGCAGGCACGGCGGAGCTCGGTCCTTGCTAGAGAGAGTTTTCCAGCCTACTGCTTTCACCCGTGTATCAGGGATTCACGCAGGCACGTTTTGCCATTGTGCTTTGATCTTTCCCACGGCAGGAATCTCAAGCATGTTCGATAGGATGCCTCTACCACAGGCCTATGTTATCTAAACACAGATGTTCTACTCATCAAGCACACAAGACTAAAACAATGATTAGTATGATATATGTGTTTTTCTACACCCCAGCTGCCAGTCACTTAAGCGTATTTGCAATCATCCTCGCCAATCTTACATTATTTTCCCACACAAGTCACATATTGCTAAGAAATAGCTGCTTTTTTTCCTCTAAAATACGTTTTTAAACGTCTCTTACATGCATCTCCCATGTGTAAATTATGGAAAATTTGATTGAATGCACGGAGGTGACCACTTGCAAGCAACACCAGATTTGGTGAATGAACTCAAACTCTGTATTGCTCTAGTTCTTGCTACAGGTCCCTTTTTTTTCTTTTGTTCTGAATTTGTCGCATTTCCCATCCTGTTGCTTTGCCAAAATCCTGATTATCTGAACAAAAAGATGCTCCAGCAATGTTCATGCATGACATGATACTGCATTCTCTCTTGCTGTCCTTGTTACCTAAATGTGAAGGAAGTATGCTACATAATGAAAGTTGTGTCTTAAAACTTCAGTGTGAAAACAACTGTTTTGCAGTGTTATTCTGATCTGGGAAACAGGGAAACTGGAAGAAAGTTCAGGCAGTTTATCATTATAAACCACTCAACCCTAAGATGTTGAACTTGATCGCCTCAAGTTTTTCTGTGACTCAACTTTCTCGTTAACCCTGTTATTCTAATGTTCCACCAAAACGTGAAGTAGTATTTTAAGACAGGTTTAGGAAAATGGTCGAAAAGTTCTGGGTCCATCTCAAATCTTAAAATATCCAAATGGGAATGTTTCCTGTTGACTGCTGATGGTGAAAATGGGGGAAGAGATTCCCTTTTGATGTGAGGCTACTCAGAATGGTTCTGAATCACTCTTCCCCTCCTACCACCGAAGCAGGGAGGGTCTCAGTGGCAAATACCCAGCACGCTCCCCTCCGAGCCTGTTGCAATCTCTGGTTTATTAATGGGAGGCAGGAACTTTCCATAATTTAAGCTTTTACTGTGTTCCCATTAAAGACTATGTTTTGATCTCCTTTTATATTCAAAAGGAAGAAAGATGAGCTTTCAAAATGCTTAGAGTTGTTTTATTATCAGAAGATATTATCTAAGAAAAGCAGCTATAAGATTTAAATAACTTCAAGTGGCCATTTAGAGATCTGCAAAGCATTCAGTCTTTTCATATTATTTAACTATTGTAGGAGTCATTCAATAGCCATGAAAGACTAGAAGAAGTATTTCTAAATCAATGAGTTATTGGGAAAAATCTAGTAGGTTGGTGAAGATAACCTACCTACCCTCTCTTCATTTTAATGTTTCATGTTCAGCTAATTAGCACTTTCTAATGCAAAACTATTTCACAGCATTTGCATTCTAAGTGCTGGAGAGGGAACATCACCAGGTTTGGACATTGGTGTATTCAAATTTTAGGAAATGTTTAAACATGAGGGGGGGAAAAAGGCACCATTTATAGGCTCGGTAGCTGTGCTGCTGAAGAAGACAAAGGTAACTAAAAGATACTTCAGCTTAATGCTTTCCCAAAAGAAGAGCACTTGAAAATAGCTTAGTAGATATTGCCTATGAGCTCCATGAACCCAAAACCTTTACTTAGTAGGGGGGCAGAACACACAAAGGCCTTCTCTAGTCTCAGTTCATTTTTAGCTGTACCTACTGTGTCCCTGACACTCTGCAACCACAGATACACATAGTCCCTCCTCCAGGATGCTTTCTGCCCTCAGAGAAAGGAGACTGCTGGGCAGAAAAAGCCATAAATCGTAACAGTGACAAGATTTTACATAAATATTATAGCAGTTGTGCATGTAAACAGCTGAGTTACTCTGGGAGCCTGACACTGAGAACTAGAATGTAAAGAAATGCATATGTGCGTATACATGCATATGTATATATGCAAATGTATCTTAGTCCAGAACACTTTAAGTGCAAAATAGTCACATTGGTAGATTGTCCAATATTTATAATATATAAAAAATTTGTTCTTTATTCCTCTCCATGTTTTTGTAGTAATGTTTGGCAAACAATGTAATACTAATGGTCACTTATGTACAGCATCTAGTTTTTGAAACAGCACACCTCTTTCTGGCATCCCAGGAACTTTAACATCCTTGCCTCAACTTTAGATGTAATAACTTAGTTATGAGAAAATCTAACTCTGAGTCTTTTAAGATGTACGTTTACCACCGCAAGTACAAAATAATGCATTAAATAACTCAATATTTCCTTTTTGTTCTTTCCAGCTTCAAAGAAAATCTCCGTCTGCTAGATTACAGTCACAGCCATCAAGAGATACCCTGATATCTGTGGACAGGAACATTAGAAGGCTGAGTACCAAGAGTGAAAGATGAATGACCTCAAACTAAAAAAAAAAAATAATTATGTTCTCCTCTTATTCTTCCTGTACCTTGCCAGTAGGCATAGTGCATTTTATATTGAAAAATGTACTGATTTAGCACTGCATACAAGTAGCATAAGCTGCACTTGTTTTTTCTTGAGACCCTTAGAATTTAATTTTGTATAGCAACTTGCCAGCCAGGCTCAGAGCCAACAGGATACTTCAGTTTCCTGGAATTAAGGTGACCCCCAAGTCTTATGGATATAAAGGCACTAGTTATTTTATTGCAAATGTTGACCTCCTCAAGCACTAAGGGTGCAAATATCATGTGCAAGCTTCACCGACCACCCAGCTGATCTAGTGGGCACTTCTCACAGCAGCGTATTTTTTTAGATCTACCATTCAGGTCAAGTACTAGCTGGATGTTTGCCTTCAGTATGTTCATTAATGCTTTTGATTAGATGCTATGTTCTTTTCCATTTCACGTCAAACAATATGCAGTACTTCTGTGAAGGTATTACTGCTCATAGAGATAGCTAAAAACCCAAGAAAAATACTCAGCAATTATGGACCAACCTCATAGCTCCTGGTAGGATAATCCATTAATATGCAATAGTCACTGAACACCACAAACCACTGTTTTTTCTTTCCCCTCCTGTTAAAATAGTATGTTGTTGTTCACTAGCACCAGAAATAACAACCAGCTCCTATAATTCCTGTTAGTTTCATTAGCCAGCATTTGCAAAAATAGTCAGGAATTTTTATACTTACCTGGACTCGATGGAGCTACCATGCACATTCCATGGACTGTACTCCATACGATCATCTTCCATGCAGGTTTGCTCTTGGATGTGCCAGAGCAATGCCTGATTCTCAGTCACTTGACCAGGAGCCGTGACAGCCTAGACACATCGCATACCATCTAGCACGGTAACAGCCGACAGAGCAAGAGACAGACAACTCTTATGGATCTGTTTCATTTCTGTCCCTGCAGTGAAACAGGAGTTATGTCTCCCTCATCTGTGGAAGGATTTGAATTTAACAGGTACAACAATCTACTGTTGCTAGCATGAACAACCTACTGAAAAGATAGCTCTGCATGGAACTGCATTTTACTAGACTCTGTGAAAATTTTCTATTTAGGATAGGAAGACTTTCAGAAAACTCAGGGTGACACAAAAATGTAGCAAATAAGAAGAAAATGATGGCGAAGTTTGTCAGTCCTAGGAAACTTCCCGAAGCTTTTAATCCAAGGTAGCGAAAACTCTGAAATAAAATTCTTTTGCACCAAAGCTTAAAACATAGGCAAGAATATTGAAACAGGATTTTTCATAGAACATTTTGAAGCCAGATGGTCACCAAACCCAAGTCTTTCTCACAGTCATTTTCAGCACAGTGGCATTCTCCGATTTGCAGTGGTTTTGCTGAAGTGAGAACCCCCCCCCCGCCAACCCAAAGCCACATACATATCTGATTGGTTTTTAAGCTAATTTGTGTTTGTAAACTGGTTTGGTAAGCTAGTTCTGTGTTGAAGTACCTTACAAAAGATAAGTATTCAAAACAAATACGGATACGTGCATATGGAGAATTCACCCGGGTTTTCACTTTTTCTTCGGACAGCCTTGCATGAGAAGGAATAAAAGACACAGGAAGAAACAGGTTGTGTTACCTACTTAAATTTTCAGTTACAAGGCAGGTATTTCCTGCAAAGCAGAAAGGGAGCAGATTAGGTAAACAAGCTGTTTCCTTCAGCCAGAGAATTTCCAAACTATGTCTCTGCTTGGGTTATGGATTTGCACAATATCCAGAATTTATCTAGTACTGTCATTTTAACACCAGATTATAGTATTCATGTGATCTGCATGCATTCCCCCGCCTCCCGCATCTCCTTTTCCACGTACGATTAGGCTTCAGACAAATTCTAGAAGTAAACCCAAGCAATTTCCAAATGCAACTCCATTTCAAGATCACTTGATGGTAAAAAGCGAGAGTTTGCTTTTCGTGATCCCTCTTACAGAGACACAGTAATGAAGCAAGTGCTAGAGCCAAGAGCAGCAGAGCTGGAAGTGTAGCTACAAGAATATACAGAACTGTTTCAAGAATAATTAGGCCCTGGGTTGCCAGCACTGACCAAACGCTGAGAACTCTTAATGGCTGAGTTCACTTGAAATTGTAATACCTGCCCTAGTATATGGCATTTCAGTGGATCACATCCCACCTTTTCTGGGTTCGAAACAGCTCACTGAAGGAGAGATTCATTTGCCCTGCTATGTCCCGCTAAAACCATTGAGGCGAAGGGTGTCCCGACATCAGTCCTCCTGGAGTCTGTTCTGTTCGCCACAAGGCAGTTCACTACTTCATTAGAAATTGTCATTCAAAATGAAAGTGTGGGGGAAGGAGGAAGCAGGGTTCACATACTGTTCTCACAACCCCCGGTAGTGAAGTCCCTTTTTTAGCCTAGAATTGCCGTGTTAACCCTACTCTGTATGGAGGTTGCCGGTATCTCCTCCAGCAGTTAGTTTATGCACCCACCGAGCAACTCCCTAAATCGTTTGTGCAGCTCCTGGTTAATGAGTCTGAGCTTGCTTGACTTGGAGCTCCTACAGGTTGTTTTCTTCCCGACTGACCCTCAAAAGGGAGATGGTTTCTCGCTCTCTTCCCTGACGTAAATTATTCCTAAGAATTAAAAGGAGAAATAATAAGGTGCAAGATACTGGCTGAGAGGTATTAATGTGGGGCCTGTCCCCATAGGAACCATCCTGCTGAGACCCTCAGGAGGAAACTAATTTTCCAGGACACGACATCTCCAGCCACACAGTGCTTTTGCTCTCAAAAAGACTGCTCAACTACTGCTACAAGGAGTCTGCACAGTAAGGTTAGCTAGCCTTTAATTTGTGCAGGAAACAAATATAGGCTTTAGCATCACTTATTTCTAACAGAGCTGAAATAGGGGATAGGAGTAGAGGACTGAATTAAGATTTGAAGAGGATATGGTGGATTATATCAGCTTGAATTACAAAGGTTTAAACAGGCTTATCAGCTAGTCAGGCAGCCAAGATGAAGAAACTAGATTATTCACCATGCGGCAGTGCTGCTAACAAGGGTTGGATATCATGAAAGGTCAACGACCTTTTCTGATATCTTTGGCATTTATCTTCTTAACTGTTATCTAAGTTCTCTAAATTACTTACCTGCGTTCAACAAGTCACGCAGAATCCGGCCTCACAAATCCCTTCGTGATTTCCGAGACACCTTTCATGCCCCCTGACAGTCCCAGAGCTGTTCTCCAGAAGCTGACCGCTAGCCACATTACTTAATGCCCCCCCCAAAAAGTATCTTCCACTAGAGTGCTCTCAGGCTTGTGGAGAAATACTACCATACAGAGGCAGGCAGCATTTTGGACAGAGAGGAGGCAGCTGGCACCAGTTCACTGAAGTCTTCAGCAAGTCACTTAACATCTCAGCAGGGGCTAACCAGTTGCAGTACGTGCTAGCTGCTTGCTACAGGTAAGGAAAGGAAATATTCCAGCCCCTGGAGAACTTGCCTGAGCCTGCTTAAAGCACCAACAGTTTTCCCTTTGCTTCCTCCACTTTCCTATTCAATTCACCACACTTCTCTTTCCCTGCATCTCCTCACATCTCATTTCAACAAC
Organism: Grus americana; assembly: GCF_028858705.1. Taxonomy (NCBI): domain Eukaryota; kingdom Metazoa; phylum Chordata; class Aves; order Gruiformes; family Gruidae; genus Grus; species Grus americana. Next base: position 41,437 of record NW_026561382.1, on the reverse strand, counting down.
AATACAAATCCTTCTTTCCCTTTACTTCTGGGCCCTCTTTTTTTATAGAAGTGTCCCTTTTCATCCAGGTAACTTCGGTGCTCTTCGTTGCTTGGCTATATATCTTTGTTGCCCCAATTACTGCTCCTTGCCACATATTTTTCCACTTCCTTTACATTTATGTATTATTTTCATTTCATAGCCTCCTATCTCTTCAGTCCTTCTTCCATTTAGTGTTTTCATTTTCCCTTGTAGACCTGCTCCGAGTAATAAATACTTGGTTTGATAATTAACTCAGAAGAGCATTTCACTTTTTCTTCCCAACTCCTTTTGCTAAAAACACATTATGCACTTGTTGCAGTAGCAGCCAGAGGATGCCACAGAAATGAGGGTTTCTATTGTGCTAAGCACTGTAAAGGCACATTAGTCTGACTACTTGTAGTCACAAGACACTTTGTCCTTTGAAGAAGTTCAAGGTTTGTAAAAGCATTGACCCGAAAGGGGACAAAAAGTAAAGCGTTTAAAATGAGATTCTGAAAAGTAAGTAGGATTTATCCACAATTGTTAAGGGAAGAAATATGTTGTGAAGTGATGCTGAAACAGAAGAGCTTTCAAGAAATATTTCTTCAAGCTTTTCCAAAATGAAACATCAAAACAGTTTTTAATGAAAATTTTAGATCTTATTTGAAGTGACTTTCTGGTAGAAAACTCTTACTATAAATGTTGTTACCAACTCTAATTGTGAGCTTTCTAGGTAAGTTACTCAAAGAGGAAAAGGTGTATATTACCTTTCATACAGTCATCAGGTAAATTAAATTGGCAAATATAAAATTCAGCATCAAAAAAGAATGGCATTTTTGTGGGTACACACATCTATAAAGGTCATTTGTGCTAGACGTGAGAGGCAAATGGCTCTGCTCCGACTCTGCCAGCCAGGAAATGAGCTGTTGCTGCCTTCATGTTCCATCAAAGGTTGTGGAGGACCGGCAAGAGCAAGGACGGGCTGCAGGGCACCAGTGACTGGTCCCAGGCAGAGCACGGTTGTGTCCCCTGCAGCACCCATGCTGTCAGCCTGCCCTGGACGTGGCCACGGGGCTCTGACCGGGGCTGCCAGAGGAGTTCAGGCCCCCAGGGGAAGGTCAAACCGTCCCCACCGGGGACACATGGGGCAGAAATGAAGGATGTGTCACTGCAGCGGTACAGAAAGAGCTGGCGGTTGTTCAATGCCAGTGGTTTATACAGGCTAACTAAGGTACCGGCATTCATGCAAAACACAGGCACTTGGGGTCCTGCCTCCCCCACGCTGCTACTGATCAGCTGCTGACTTCAGGTGCAGCGATTTCATCTCTGCTTCATCTGCCAGGGCCCCCGCTGTTCCCCCACCATCACCACCTTTGTGCCTGCGCCGGCAGCGCAGGGATCCAACTAAAGAATCAGTCTTCCACAAACTCCATGCGTGGCAGCAACCGGGAATTCTTTGAGACAGGGCTCATTTTATCTAGATGGCTTTTTTGGCCTTAGATACAAATGAAAATGTACATTAAAATATTATAATTACTACTAAACAAACAAACAACTTTGGAACCAAGACAACACGTGAAGTCTCACTATCCTACATGTTCCCAAAACTTCCCAGGACTAGAATTACAATACAAAAAAAGTATTTCCTAGAGGAAACTCAAGTTTAAAGACAAAATTTTAAGTCTTGTGGACTCATTGGCATGGAGCAAATGACAAATACACAGCTAGAAGACTTTTGTATTTCTGATTAGCTTTACTTCGTTAGAGTGTTAGATCTTCCAGGGTAAATCTTTCCTTGCAGTTCAAAACCAAACCTCCAAATTCTACCGGAAAAGAAAAAGTGTCACAAAGCAAACTGTTTCACACTTCCGTGCCTAAAGCATAATCTCTGCTGCAAGACATGCCTGAGCTTCACACCTGAAGAAAGAGGCACAAATTTCAAACACAAAGTGAAAACCCCGTAACAAACATGCTTTTTTTTTTTTTTTTTTACCTACCCACGTCTTCTTTCAATTCACTTGCTAAGTGAACAGGAAGCTGCAACAAAGTCTTACAATGAAATAAGAAAATAGCCTAAATAGAGCATAGAGCAAACAAGCGATGCCTTTGTCTGCCAGGCTTTGGCAGATATCTGTGACAAACTTAGAAACTTGACACAGTTGTATTTCCACACTTCCCCACTCTTGGATGAAAAACAAAGGGTATGTTGATAGTGAAAAACAGGTCTAAAGAGAGAATTATATAAGCATAAGGGCTGCTCCATAATAAGATGTTAAGTATTAAACATCCTTCCCTTCACAATGGAATAAAAAGAGCCAGTGCTTTCATCGGCTCCATAGATTTTCATACCAGCTGAAGGTATTTGGGCCCTAGTCCCTCACTGATACATGGCTGCTCTGCACGTTAGGCGAGAGGAGCCTCCATTTCCCCTATGCCCTGATCCCAAAGGCCGTGGTGTCTTTCTGCAGCTGCCACCTCTGTACTCCGCTCTTTGCTGCTACACATGGGTACCAGGCCAAAGAGGTTTTGGAGAGGAAGATGAAGATTATTTGCACTCAAAAAAAAAAAAAAAAGCAATCAAAACATTTAGATGTTGTTCAAACATTTAGAACCTCATGTGCCACAATCAACACTTTCCATTCCCTAGTATTATGTAGGAGAGCTCCGTTCGGGTGGTCTGTGTGCACTCCTCCAGTCCTGCTTTGGGGACTACTGTTTGCGAATGAGCATTAGTTGATCTGCACTTAGTCAAGAAGCAACCATCAAATGCTATCTACAATATAGGAAATAATCAGCTATGAAACATTTTGTGCTTGTATTGAAAGGGTCATATTTAAACACGTAAGGTGATGGAAATGTCAGCTGGTATAAGCTTACGATGCATAAAAGTCTCATGCGTTTCCTTTTGCTCATGTTTGTTTATGAGTCAGAGCAAGGTAAGGCAGCAGTACTTTCATTCCAATCTTATACTCCCCTGTCATCAGGAAGAACATGTTCAGAATAGCTGAATGATTCAGAATAGTTTTACTTGTCCCTTTTCCTCCCTTCCTCCCAGGAAAGGACATGCTTAATATTACCATGGTTCTAGATCTGATTTTTTCCTAGTTTAGAGATAATAGATATAAGCAGGAAAACAATAAACAAACAACCCCCCCAGTCTCTCTTTCGAATCCTCTGCATTAAACTGAACCCAATAGATTGTTCTGTTTCTGTGAAACAAGGTTTGTAAGAAGAAAATCCCTCTGACTCAACCAGATGATTAATGGAGGGAGGAAAACCCCAGGCTGGTAGCACTTCACTATCCAGAAGTTCACTTTTGGGTTTTTCCCCCAACCACAATAACCAGTCTAAGATTTTCTCTCCCTTGTTTATGTTCTGACTTTATTCAATCTGTCCATATCCATTAGAGATCACAGAAACGTAGGGGTGGAGAACATCCAGAATCTTTAAATTTGTAACTGTGATGGTTGCTGGATCTATAATTTTGGAATTGACTGGCAAGGGGTGGCCCAAGAAATGAATTGTATCCTAGATTCTAGTGCATAAACTGTGTACTTGATAGATGTACTGCTAACAGTACAAAAAGATGCTGCAAGCTGTATGAAGTGGGGGTGGAGAGAGAAAAGAGAGCAAAGATAGAACAACAAATAGTTAGGTGCTCCCACAAACTTACCTATACCTTAGCCTATAGCCCATGAACTTGCACTTCACTCAGAAACTGAATACCATCGTGTATAAACTTATTTTTCCATTAGTGACCTCTGGAACAACTCAGCACTAAGTGGTGCTGGTGTACAACAAAAGAGGCAGCCGTGTGCTTCTGTAAAATAGGAAGCGAGGCCATGCTCCTTCTTCATGTACCATCAAGCAGTAACAGGATAGAGATAGTACAACATACGAGACCCAAGTATCTGTGAAGGTCTCGTCACTCTTGTCAGAGCTCACTTAAGGCAAACTTTTCAATCAGAAAGATTAAGGAAACTTCTAACATATTTAAATATGAACTTTTTTAGACCAAGGGTGAGGTACTCACTCTCTTCCCCAAAAGAGAGTACTCAGGCAAATGCTTTAAATTCAGGAATTAGGGATTATGAATGATTCAACTTCATGCGCATTCTGGCACTGAACAAAATGCTCTGATGATGGAGAACCAGCCAGCGATGAGGACACAAAATTGAAAATACAGATACTCCTCCATAACAGAGTGGGGCATGTCAGGCTGACAGATCCAGAGAGGCAATGAGTACTCTAGAAACACTTTTCTCATTTTAAGATGATGCCAAATTTCTAAGGTGAACACAGTGCCTAGGAGCTGACAGCAAGAGGGCCCTCATAACCCACTCCCATGCACAACAAATGATGTCAATATGAAGTCCCTGAAGTTTGTGGAGTGTTTCCAGCATGGAGCACATAAAGCTGTCGGGTGAGGTTGTCACAAATCACTCAGCTTTCAGGCAGGAGGCTGAGGGGAGCTGGCACTCGAAAGAGACCATGACAGTCTGTGGAAGCCCGACATGCTTTTCGAAGCTGATACTGAAAGAAACTGCCATGACAATAAGAATTAGGCAGGCAGCTGATATATTCAGCAGGCACATCTATGCATATTGAGGGTGCTAATTAGGCCCCTTCTTTGCTGGGATTGCTGAGGGACAGAACAGACGGTGTACAGATAAAACGCACCGTCTTCTCTATCAGCACCATTACCAAGGGAAATCAATAGTTAAAACATCTTGCTACTGACAACCAAAATCCAGATTAAGCCCGCATTCAAGAAAGCCACCAACATCTTGACTAAGGAGAAGGAAAAGAAAAAAGAAGCTTTGCATACAAATGGTTCATTTTCTTCTGCATCAGTAGATGGTGCTCTTTATATTCTATTGCAGGTTACTTCCGAGAAATGGCGCTTGCATGTCTGGGGGTGAAATCTTTATCCACACACTCTTCTTCATCTCCTTAAATTGCCAGACCTTCTTCCCTCTAAAGTGGCTGGACACTAATCATATTAGTGCTCAATGGGTTCAACCAGGAACTTTAGATTAATCTGTCACGGTAAATAACTAAAGGAGTCAGGGAACATGTAGGATATCTATGCCCCTCCGGAAGGCTACCACTCAGTAAATACTAATGTGGTCCTTCCTTTGTAAGTGCTGCTAAAGGCGACTCTCCACGCTTCCGTCCGTGGTTGTCCTGGCAGGAATGTGCTGAGCGGCAGAGTGACACCACGTCTGACAAAGCCCAAATGACAGCGCTTGTGGGTGCACAGTGTTTAGAGCCAGCATACAAATTTGACACATCGGAGACACATCAAAACCACCCTGCACGCTTCTGTAACACCGCTTACTCCTATTAGGCTACCGGAATGCCAAACACCCTAAATCGTCACATTCAGATAAAATTTCCAAGTGCAGCATGAGCGAGGACACATCCTGGGAAACCCACACAAATACCAGCCCCTTCTCTGATCCCCAGAACAGAGGCTTCCATGGTCCAGCCAGTAGCAGAACCAGCTGTCCTCATCTCCACACGCAGGTACAGATGCCCTTGTCCTCTGGAAATGGAGCATCTGGGCATTTGTTCCAGTGGACTCACTGGAACTCAGGCAGGTGATGGAATATCACGCAGTCTTTAAATAGCCTGAGAGGCATGACGAAACAGAATCAATTTCTGGGATAATAGGAGGAAAATAAGTCCAAATATACACACACATAAATCAAGCAAGTTGGCACGCTTACATAAAAGTGCTATAAATAATGCAGTACTGTGCAGGACTCTTTGTCCTTTCCTAGCTGCCTTTTAAGTCTACGGCCTTCCACAACTGGCATTCATTTTTTCATGGCTTCCTACTGAATCTGGCACTACAAGTTGCTCTAAAGAAAATGTGTTTTATGAAGTGACCTGGATTTATTAAAAAGGAATTAAGCTATAGCACAAAATGCATCCAGCCCACGACAGTGAGACCACAAACCACAAACCGTGGCACCGACACCTCTACAATGTTTGTCAATCAGCTCTCCCATCAGAGAAAAAAAAAAACCAACAACAAAGCCAACCCAAAAATTGCCCCCAAGCCCCGAGGAGGTATCTGTTACATTTACTACTGCCTTAATTCCATAGCAAACCTGCTCAGGGTGTTACTTTTCAGAGGCCTGAGACTGAGTCTTTTAAATCTCTGGCAGTGAAGGTAACCCACAAGGAACCACATGGAGAGAACTAAGACTTCCTCAAGAATTAGCTCCTCCACAGCTGCTCCCTTTTTAAACCTAGAAAAGCCTCCCTGATTTTTTGTTAGTTGTTAGTCTTTTGCCCTTGCGTACAGAGCCTGCTCTGTGCCCTCGGCTGCAGGTGGAGTATTTCCCCAGAGCAGGCGAGGGGGAGAAGCAACTAGCTGGAAAATCAGTCTCTTTCCCGTGTGGCAAGGTGCAACACTTCCAGAGATTTTTCCACATAAATGGATCAGGTTCATATGCCCATTACCTGTTTCCAACCTCCTGCCCCCGCCCCGGCACAGTCCTTGTGTAAGGACTCAGTTTTGCTCTTGCAGCAGGCCTCCCAAAGATATCAAGAAGGACAGGTTCGCACCACCACCCAAGGCTCAATGCCTCCGGCTACTTTAAAGAAGCATGGCCTGCATCATGGGAACCTTTGTTATCTGTACTTACTGAAATGATTCGAGTTCTGCTCTGTGTCTTTCTCCCACATCTCTCTCTTTATTCCTAAATCTTGCCTCTCTTTTCCCTGCAGTATTACCCAGTTGCCCTTTCCAGCAAGACACATGCTCCCTTTCAACCTTTGATGTAACAGGTTCATCGTGAAACTCAAGTATCCATAACCTGAGGAATTTCCTGAGAGCAAAGGAATTCAGCTTCAAAACATGCTGCTGAAAAGCCTGTAGAGAGACAGGAACTCACTGTCTTGGTTTGCATTTTCACAATTTCTTTCTGTGCTAGAACATTCGCCTTGAGAAAGCACTGAATACGACACGAAGATAAATACAGCTTTGGCACTCAGTGCTCTCCGCTTTTTCGTTTGTCATTCTAATGAAGCAACACAAACCCCAGTACTTTTCTCCCAATGGAAGACATGTATCTGATAGCCCAGAAAATCCCCTTCTGTACCTTAAACTTCTGTCTCAGAAATGCCACCATGCTGTGGTAAACTGAATTATGTATCTTGACCTGACATTTACTGTACCTATATATTGGTTTGTTTTCACTCCATGCTCTGCTCTCTCAAGATAAGCCACCGTTTGAACGGAGATGGAGAAGGACATGGAAACAAAGGAGGATGAGACAATTCACTGGCACTGGGAAAAGACTGTAGCTCCTGCTCCGGGCACAGGGCTGGTTCTGCGTTTAGAGGCAGAAAGATGAGAACAAACCAGAACAGACCTGGCCGGAAAGGAAGGAGTTTGAAAAGCTCTCCAAATTAACACAGGTGGCTGCTGGAAGGATCTAAAGTTCTGGCTGCTCAGCTTATCATCAGAAGAAAGTCTTTGCACAAGACAGATGGATGTATTGACCATTTTAAAATCCTCTAATTAAATTGTAGTTTGGGTTAAGATAGCAGCAAAGTCTTTATGCTTGCCAGCAATCACAGACATTGGATGTAAAGCAGAACAGTTATTGATCCCGCCCCAGGATAACAAACATCTTCATCTTTGAGCTACAGCAAGGCAGCTGCCAACTAACTGGCAGCCCAGGGTGCTGGTGAGAGGGGAGCGCGATATGGCTGATCTGTACAAAATAACCCTGCAGTACGGTAATACAGGATCTCTCTGACCACTGAAGAAACTAGTTCACTCTAAGAAGTGCAATTGCATAATGACATCTGATTACTTGGCCAGCATTTTAAAGTTTTAAAGATTTGCATGCCCTCCCCTCTGCCTCTTAATAGGAGACTTCAGTGACATGCTGCTAAAGGCTCATGCATGCCAACAAGCCTCTGTTCTTTCTCCTGTTAGTGCTGTCAGGTCTCTCATATGGGCTAAGACAACCTTGCCCAATTGTCTCCCATTGCATGCTTCACTGTTGTTAGAGCTTTTCCTCGTGAATCAGTGCAGGAGAGACATTCCAGCCCTGCGCGGTAGCTAGGGATGCAGGTCACGTCAGGAAAGACAGTGCTCAAAACGCCCATAGCAAACTACTAAGTCTGCAGCCTAGGGCAGGAGTCCCTCACTCACGTCAGGACCAGGATGGTCAAAGCAGCAGGTGTCACATCAGGAAAGCAGAGACATAAAAGGATGGGGGGTTTTGGAACTAGATGATTAGGTGTTAGTCTCTTCTCCCAAGCAACAAGTGATAGGACAAGAAGAAATGATCTCAAATTGCTCCATGGGAGGTTTAGGTTGGATATTAGGAAAAATTTCTTCACTGAAAGGGTGGTCAGACATTGGAACAGGCTCCCCAGAGAGGTGGTGGAGTCACCGTCCCTGGAGGTGTTCAAAAAGCGTGTAGACATGGCACTTGGTCTAGTAGCCATGGTGGTGGTGGGTTGACGGTTGGACTTGATGATCCTAGAGGTCTTTTCCAACCTTAAAGATTCTATGATTCCGTGATCTTTAAGGTCCCTTCCAAGCCAAACCATTCTATGATTCTATGATAGTACTGTAAGTACTGCTAGCCACACATTAGTGAAATTCTTTATAATAGAGCTCTGCTCCCCTCCTTCACTTCTCCAAACTTAAAATTTAACCATCTAAATCATCAATACAACATCTTTAAAAACACTGGAATCAAAGTGAGAAGTACAGGTAGTATTTCATAATTACTTTGTCAGGCTCTCTACAACCACAGGGAAATATTACTGAGTTGGCACACAAGTCATGTTACAAAACACAAGCCTTCTAGGTAGGGTAGAAACTCCCTCACTCCAGGAATTTTAGAAGTATGAGTATAATGCCCTTCCTGAAAACCTGGACGCATTTAGCTTTAAATGCATTAATTCTCCATATTTCTCCTGTGTTAAATTATAGGTGAATTAGTGCTCTCAGCAAGTCATTGGAAGTCTGAACTTGCAAATATGGTAGTAATGCTCAGGGGAAATTCAGAGCCAAGACTCTGCAGATGTACCACAGATCTGTTTGCACAAAGAGAAAAAAGTTACTCCAGTATATGGAGGAAATGGTGTGTTACTACCTCTACTCAGGAGAAGCCAACCTGCATTCCTCATTTGATGGCATCCTTCCATCATGGCTTTAAACAATCTCACAGAGCTGCTGCTGCTGGGTAAGAGGTGTATTCTATATCAGAACTGACTTCAATTCAATGTTGGGTGTATGATCATGCTGTGTATGATGCATGGCATTTTTTGATTTCACTTTATAAAGTGTTTTGATATGTTTCAAGGATAGACAGTCCTGTAGGAAGTCTTTTATATGAAGCTTTAAAAAGCACTTCAGTACAAATCCATTTCTGTGTAGCTAGTCTCTGGATTTCAGCATTGCCTAAGCTGAGCGGATGGGCACGTTAAAATACAGAATGCTATGACAGCAGGGAAAAAAATTAGCTACAAGTCACAGCATTTGCATATGAATCATGCATCCAATTAAACATGTTTAACCAGTGAAATAGAAACCTTTGTGAGCTACAAATGGCCTCAGTCAGAGTTTATTTCTCTCAATTAAAAATAAAAAAAGCTATCAATAGTTTCTTTGAAAGAATCTCCTTAGCCTCTAGCTACCGAGAAAGAAACTCTGGGTTTTGCATGTCAAAACTGCATGTTTGTTCAACAGTGTTAACAGTGAAAATTTTTGACGTATTCTGGAAGTTAGTTAATAACAGTTAAAAGAAAAGCAGTCATATACATATGGAGAAAATTCCAGCTTTTCTTTACACTTCACAGCTTTGTTACTGCTACTGAGTTGTGGCACAACTCCAGGAAAACTGGTGCAAGGCACATCAGAACCTGCCATCTCTGTGTGATTCAATGACCCTCTGTGAACTGTCCCACGATGTAAAGTCATAATGTGTGTGTTTCAAACACAGAATAAAAGCATTCAGGAGAAAGCCACAAACCAGAATGGTCAGCCTTTACCACAATTTTTTTCTCTCCAAGCAGCTGCAATACCCAGGTTGTGACTGTTCAGCTAAAAAAGAGAATTGTTTCCAAGACCGACAGAAAATAATTTACACTCTTCTCTCCATTTTAGCATGGTGCTATAACTCCAGACATAAAGTTTCACTTCAAGTAAAGGGCAGAGTGAGGTATAAACCCGATGCTTTCTCCAGGGTGCTTGGCTCACAGCAAAGATGAACAGTTTTAAGCACGTATTCAGTCATGTACTGAGAAGAAAATAAAGCTCAGCGCACAAAGATCAAATAGTAACAGAACACCATTCCCTTGCTTGCCCCACTTAATTTTCAAGCTTCAGGGGTACTGGTACTTTTTATTTTTTTCCCCACCAAGGTGTGGGTACAGTGTATAATCCACCTCCCTATACCTCTCTACCCCCCTATACTACTTAATAATATGCCACCTCTGTGTTGGGGAGGTGTAGGTAAGGTTGGAAAATGGCTTGCTCTACCTGCCACCTCCGCTTGAAGGGAACGGCATCAAGTTTCTGAACTCCATTTAGAAAAACTTTTCTTTTCAGCAGCTGCAGAGTCTGGCCTAAGGAGCATTCTAGGAACCACGTAGTTTTAGCACACTTTCTGCTAAAACGATAACCAGTTTTAAAGACAGAAATGCCATCTGTTTCTGCAGTGCTCACACAGAGGGGTAGCACTGCTGGCTGCTTTGGTGTCATTCAACTCCCATCCCAGACACAATGTCTTTGCTCCCCTTGATCACATCTGACCTATAGAGCTGAACCTACACGCATGTGCACATCAATGGTGATGTAGAAGGACGGGTGGTTTTCATTCATCAGTTAAATCAGCATCTGAGCAGAAATTTCTAAATAGCAACCAAATCGCACAATTGCCCATCATCTTTAAATAATTTGTAATTTTGATCTTTAGATTATAAAAGGAGAAAAGCCACTCATGCAAATATTTCTGCATCCCTGGACAGTGCTACAAATAAAGTACTGACTAAGCAGCATAGCAAGAATTTATTGGCACCAATAATAGCACGCAGAGTAACTCTTTCCTAAGCATCAATTATGGAAGTGGGAGCTGCATGCACACAAAAAAGAAGACAAAAATACTCTTAAGTAGCATATTTTCATAAAAGAGAAAAGCACCTTTCTTAAGTAGACTTGAAATAAGAGTTATTAAGCACAGGACATGAATAGAAAGACTATAGTACACTAGATTAGAAACAAAGCAAAAATCAAAATAATGGGATTATTCTGCTAGTTTATACATCTGAAGCAGCAACAACAGAGCTTGCTTAGAGCCCATCAGTTTTTCAGCAATGCCATACTTCTGAGAGAACATGAGCTTGTTAGCGAGGAAGCTTAGTGAGATGCGCCACGACACTTCTGTTGGGAAAACTTCCTCCCACTGAGGATGCAGCATTTGTGCATGACAGAGTAAGGCCGCCCACAACACCTAACAGGGTCCATGACTGCATTTTTCAGCTATCACATGGAGACAGGAGTTCAGTCCATGTCCTGCCTTCTCCACGCAGAAACTTTAACCCAAGACTGTCGTGTCCCAAGAAAACACCTTAAGCATATATTTATTTTGGCCTCTGAGAAATACCGAAATATCCACATCAATGTAGACCAATCGCTTTATAGCCTTAAAACAATTTGTCGGACAAGATAGCCATTTTCCATGCACCTGTGCTCTTACTTTCTGCAAATGCTAACAAGTCAGCGACAGTTTATACTACAAGGAAACTAGCACACACTTTGCTGTGCCCAAATGTGCTGCTGAACAGGAAGTAAGAAAACAATGTCTTAACAGCTGTGAATGTGGCGAGGCGAGCACTTTTATCTGCTTACCAGATATTTCTTTAAATAGAGACGCAACCACAACACTGTTAAGCTGAAAGGTTCAGTAGTTGAGTGATTCAGTTCAAATTCACTACTCCAATGCATCATGGACCACTTTTCAAGAGTTAGCTTGAGTCATTATTTCAAATCTTCATCTTAACCTACACGCATACTAATTAGATCTAAGTGGTCATTCAGCTGCACTGCAAAGATACCTTGGCTTATCGCTAAATATATGCAATCACAGAGATTAAGCTGAGGCAGGGTCATCCATTTTTTTTATTTCCTCATCACCGTTTGTGACTTTGCAGATGTGTGCATGAACACAACCCTTGACTCCCAGTGCTGCCCGTTAGGGGAACAGTGTCCGTCAGGGAGAAGATGCAGGAAGGATGTTAGAGGAGAAAAAGAAGTAGTTCAGATGCTTTTAACCTGCATTGTCATGGCAAAGGGAGGTGGGAGCAGAGTCTGATTTCTAACAGAAACTCCCAAGAAGACAGCCTAGCCTAGCCGAGGTCTCCAGAGCTCAGAACTTCTGTTGTGTCCAGAACAGGTATAGGCCAAAGTCCAGTTAAGAGCCGACATGGACCATGCTGTGATAACACAGCCTTGGAGAAGTGGTGGCAGAGGCTTAAGAGTTCAGATGCAGAAAGAGCAGCCTGAGTTACTACAATTCATCAGCTGCTTGCCAGTCATCACTTGAGCGCAGGTGTTGTTTTGCTCAAAGTAAGGGTTATTTTCATTCGAAATTGTAATTGGGAATACTTCACTCAAAGCAGAGCAAGTTTAAGTCATTGCAACAGAGAGGACAAGCTTCTGACATTCTCCCAGTCAAACACTTAAGCTGGAAGCAATGGATGAGAAAGTACACTGTGAAGGCTAAACTGGTTAAAGGACGCACTGCAGAATTGGAATTGGCTTAATCACTGTAGCAATGAGCACAGTTTGGGGAGATTCTCCAATAGGCTCCAGGCCACATAGACGAGAATTTGAGTTTTCTACATTAGCTTCAACTGAGCCACATGGACGTGCTCGTGGTAGTCCCAAGTAACTTTTAAAAGCACAAGCTTAGTATTTTAGGGACCCTATCTTGCTCACAAATTCTTCTTGCACTTTGGTCAAAGTTGATAGATTGTCTGCAAGCTTGCTGTCAAGCACAGAGTGGGGCTCCCTGGCTTCACTAGGATGTCTCACATGGGAAACATTTGCAGGATCAGGTCTTTGGCTGCCCAGGGATAAATATTTGCCCACGCTCTTTGTATAAGTGTGTCAAGGGGGAATTACAAAAATCCTTAAACCAGGTAAGTAGATTATAGCAACTTTAATAGAAAACTCATTCTCTTTGTGGCTATTGAAATACCACTAGAAATTACATCTCTCATAGGATACAGCATCTGTCTGAACAGAAAATAAAATCCGCTGAAGTCAATGGAAAGGCCATACTTCAACAGGTTTTGGATGAAAAGGCATCTGTTCTGTTTTCTCTTTGCTAGTCATGCAGAGACTGCTCAGCTATCTCACAGCATGCAACACAAAAGAACCCACCCAAAGATGCACAAGTGTGCAGTGTTAGCTTCCAATGGAAATTTTGACAGTGCAGAATTACCAAGATAAGATTTCTCTTTGCAGTCCTTGATAATACAGTTCTGTAGCATTCGGAAAAAAAAAAAACCCTGTGGTTTCCCCACAGGAAACCCGTGATATTGCTTGTAATAGCAGCCATAATTTCAGGGGCAGTTAATGAGGTAGTATTGTGCTTAACAGTGGATTAAGTAAAACAGTGGAATGCAGGACTTTGTCTACAACGCACAGATGACACTGATTGTTTTTTCAATTTTATCACCAACTACAAAATTCACTGTAGAAGTTAGAAGAGCTCTCTGCAACATTTGAGGCTGGCTTGAAAGGCCTCATTCTTTCTGGCAGGTATTTTATGCCAACCTCTCTTCTGTAGCATTGTTGCTCATTTATGTTCACTACACGAGGAGCACCAAGTCTGCACCTGCAATCTAAGCAAAGAGCCACGTGATAAGCTTAAAAGAACAGTCGTTCTACTTCTCCGATATGTTTGTGAGATTAGAACCAGAGCAGACCCCACTTCAGCAAAAGCTCCCCTCAGAGCATTTCTGCTGTAGATACTTTCCCCAGCAAAAGCTCAAAGATTCATGATTAAAAATATCTTCCCATTTCAAACAGAAATGTCATTTACATCTTGCAGGAATACCTGCACCTTTCAAGACTTTTACTACAAACAGTCTCTCTTTCACTCTTTGCAAGGGGGTTTCCGCTACACCACTTAGCATTGAAAATGACATAATTTTTCAAAGAAAGGTTGTAATTTGAGTAGCGATAGAGAAAGTAGGCATTTGAGTCCTGATTCTGTTGTCAGCAGCACAATTTCTTTCCTCTTCAGGAAGCTAGAACAAGCATGCGTTCTGCAGTCTTAGAAAAGTACAGCTCACTGGCACCATGCACGCATTGCAAAAAGGTACTGAACTAATTGACTTCTTAAGTAAATAAGAGATGCAGGTTTATCAAGTTAAATGCATGGGAGCCTTGTGCCAACTGCTTGTTAAATTTGCATTTTCTCCAACTACAGTTGAAAAAATATAATATTTAGTTTTAATATCCATTTTCTCAGAAGTTAAGGCAGTCCCCAGAAGCCGCCTTTTAGTAGCATAGCAAAGACTTTCTTCTTTGAAAACAAAGAGGAAGATTGAAGAGGGCTTTTTGATTTCTTGGGGTGGAGGAAAGGGAAAGTACAAACTCTGAAGTGACTTTCAGGTCAATAAGGCTGAAAAATCCTTTTCTCTTGAGGTTTCCAGTCATGTACAGCAAATTCCAGGCTTGGAAGAAATTGCTGAGAACTGTTAAGGATTGTCACCTTTTTAAGCAACCACAGTAAAACGTTCCATCCTGCCAGGGTTCATCCAGAACCAGAAAAACACTTTAAATATAAAAATTCTAGTAATGGTCTTGCTTCTGGGAACTTGCTGACCTCCTCTGTTGGGGTCTTAGCAATATTATAATCTTTCTTTGGTCAGCCACTGCCTTAGCTCCGTGCTTTGTGGCAGCAGTTTGCTGTCTCATCACAGAAGTTAGATACAGATATCCAACATGTTTGGCTGCTGCCACATATCTCCTTCCTCAAAAACGAGTGTAAACCTTCCTATTCCATATATACCACGTATGCATAAACCTACAAGTTTAAGGAACTACATGGTGTGAGTTACCCTTTCCTAGACCATCAGTACTTAACACTGGCACTTCTAAGATTTCTAATTATTCTGTTCTGTAGATAGCACCATGCATTTTTAAGACACCCCCCGCCCCCAACATCCATAATGTCCTGCTTTTTTTTTTTTTCCTCTACACTAATATCAAGCTTAGGAAGACTCAGCCAAGCCCAAAGAAAGAAATTCGATATCCACCCTCTCCCTTCCTAAGTATGGCTTCCCTTCAAAATGTAAAGTTGTCTTTTATGCCTACTTTAGGATTTTTCTGCTTGTCTTTGCCTATAAGTTCTTTTTTTCACTTTGCCAAGTGATCTCTCAGTCAGCTTCACCTGATCATCCAAGTCTTTTGCCAACCAGTACTATCTGACTCCATTTGACCCCAGACTTACTTCTTCATATACATCTGTGCATGTCACTATTTAACAGTACTCCCATTTACCTTCTCCAAGAACTCAAATAGCAAGAGCTATTCCCAGCCAAGTCAGGTGTCCATTTGACAGAGATTCTTATCTTGGAGACACCAGCAGAATATGCTTACCAAAGATCACATAAGTAGCTAAGCAGAGATTCTTCCCTAGAATATGCACCCAGCAGTTTATTGCTCAGGGACTTTCAAAAGAGGAGGAAATGTCTTCGTACACAATAGATGTGGATGGAGTAGCATTACCTTATGTCCTGTCTTTCTAAAGTTAGGCACGATTTGTTCTTGTCTTTATCATCCCGAATAACAGCACTTTAAGCAGACTACTGCCTCACTAAGTTTTTTAATGTAGCACCGATATAAAGGACAAGAAAGAAAAGTAAGAAGTCTTTTATATTCACAATGGATTTTAAAGCCTGCAGCGAATAATTTCTTGCCATCTAACAGAGCATTCAGTCTGTTGCAGGCTGCCCAAAATAGCACACCAACCTCATGTCCAATCCAATAGACTCTGCTTCTGCAGCCAGTCAAAGCTGATACTGTACAACAATGATTTGCTCTCGGAGAGCAGATTTATTAATGCACCATCAGGACTACAAATCCAGAAATTCCCTGCTGCATTCTCAGTGTTCACCTTTCCGTTATGCTCCTAATTATCTCCAAAGAAGTTTATTCCTTGTAAGCTTCTTGTTCAGGCTGATAAGCATTTCATTCCGAATCCTCTGCAGATCTCAGATTTACTCCTCATGCTCTTAGCTGAGAAACTAAGCAACTGTCTCCTTTTTTACAATACATATCCACACTCTCCAGCTTCTCTCTCAGTTTGGGATCCTTCTTTTTCTTAACAAGAGCCTTCCTCTTGAGATGCGTACTCTCATCAGATGGCCCCAGGACTCTTGTGTTCACTTGAGCCTACAACATGGAACCGCTAAATCCAGTCGTCACAACTGGTCAAGACCTTGTCCTTCCCTAGGCTCACGACGAACTCTTTGCTTTCAAACATATGAGTTGCAGTCTCCACAAAATTGGATCTTTTCCTTGCTTAAAGCCACAGTTTAGACTAATGATCATAGACTGTATCATTGAAAGGAGGTCTAGTTCTCTATCCTGGTTTGCAGTGAAATGTGATGGACCTACGCTTTTTGGTTTAACAATGAGAAAATTTGACTCTACCCCTATTTATGAGTGGGGTGTCCAAATTCAGTTGCTGGCAAACCCCAAAGCTATGTCCACTTTAAAACAGTGTTGTTTTTAATGCAATTTTTCGTAATGATAATTACAACCTCAAAATCAGTATAAAGTGTAAGAATTCCCAAAATTTTCAGTATTTTTTAATTAATTTCTTCTCATTAATTCACTTCATTATGATAAAGCTCCGAGTAGTTAAGAATCTATTTCACCTTTGGACTCAAATGGAAAGGTATAGCGTATTAATCAAGACTAACCTGTTCCTTTGCGTTCAAATAAGATACTAATCCTGTAAATTATTTCTTAAGCGTTGATCTAAGGTAGTTAATATAAAAATAATATTCCAAAGTAATAACATCCCAAATAAAGATGTAATGCAAAGGACATTTTCTCACATAAGAGCCTTTCTCAAAGAGCAATGTTTTACACTGAGGACTATTTCAATGTACATATTTCAAAAAGACAAATGCAGTCATGTGATTCACTTTTTCTCATAAGCAACCCTTTCCGCTTCTGCATTATGCATAATTGGAAATAAAACTGCTTGTCATGAAAAAAAAAAAAAATCCAAAAAACACAACCCCAAACCCTCAGAAGTTAACAGAAAGCTGCTTTGACAGTGCTCAGAGTGCAAGTTTCCTCTGGAGGAAGCTACTCTGATTCTGAGAATAAAATGGCTTCTCTACCCGAACACAGGAACGTTTCATTATATTTTAAAGACAAATACACACAGTAAGCCACATACCGATTTACTCTCTCTTTTCGCAACTGTTCTGGATTGTGGGCCCAGATTCATAGACTTTAAAAGAATGGAGGAAGCATATTATGATATCCTAACCTGACCTTCTAGAGCTAGCAATGGTATAACTTCTGCACCGTACCTCTGAATCCTGTTTCAGCTAAACTGGAGACTCTCTCAGCGATGGACTTTCAGACTTAGTTTAGAAACCTGAAGCAATAAAGAGTCAAATAGCATTCCTAGGTAAAATAGTTCTGTAATTTAGTTTAAGAGGTATCTAAATACTTTTGTTGACTTCAACATAACATCACAAACAGTGTTAAGAATATGAGAGTCTCATGAATATTACAAAAGTAGGTTTGTATCAGATAAAAGGGAACTAATAGTCCTGTACGTGCTCTTCTGTGACAAGACAGGTGGATAATAAAGGCAAGTGCACACACAAATAATTTATTCCTCTCTTGGAGGCAAACAATGAAGGAGAGCGTCATTGAGGTTGTAAAAGCCTGAACCACATTTCCTGTTTGTAAGAAAGCAGATGAAAAAGACGACTGGAGACCTTTAAGATTGGCCACAACTCTAGAGACAGATTCATGCTGCCAGGTCCAGAACAAAAGAGCATCCAAGGTCTGCCAACACAACTTGATTTCCTGTTGGATAAAAGGGGAGGGGAATATTCCTAGAAACAACAAAACCAGGTAAGACTTCTCTTTTCAGTATTATGAACTTGTAAACTAAAGGAGCAGTAAACCCACACTATGGTAGATTACCAGTCTTCCAAGAAGGTTGCTCAGGGCTCTGAAGTAAAATTATTAATAATAATAATAAGCATGATGATGATAAGTCATCATCAATAGCTTAAATCATCATTAAAGTTTGTTAGTGAATACTAAGCATTGGTGTTAGTTTTCCACTAAAATACTGTGCTGAGGGCTGCTTATTTTACAGTGTGCTGCTTCCCTTCTGAAGTATGAAGTTGATATCTTACAAAGCAATTAGCTGTGCACTAATTATTTGCAGTTTAAGGAATCCTTTCCGGAGAATTAATCTTCTCCAAAAACTCACACAGGTGGAAGCATCTTTAATGTTTTAATTTAACATTCATCAGTCTCTTCACGGGTTTCTTTTTTTAAGGGTCATTAGTACATAATATTTTTTATCTCACCATTTAATGGGGGGGAGGAACTCAGCTTCGACAAATTTGCAGACAGAAACAACAGGAAACAAACCGTTTTGTGCTCCAGATCATCATCTTAAATCTTGTAGTTGCCAAAGTAATTAATCTGTTTCTATGAATGATGAGTTGATACCATAGATGGCATGTCCAGTTCTTGCTAGACAGATATCTGTATTCCCTACCTCATGTTACTTTTCAGTAGGAAAAACTAGAAGATGTACAATATCATCCTGTTATCCTTTGTGATGGATTCCCTTAACAAAATATGTTAGAACAAGAAGGAATGAAACTTGGTACTTCTGCTACCTATTCTTATGCTGTTAGGAGGAGAAACACCTGTTTCTAGCTCTGAATTGTTAAATCTGGCCACTTTCCCCAAAGGTTAAGTACATGATTAGGTCCAGTCCTTTGAGTTGCAATAACATTGAATTGCAGAAATTCATCCAGGGATTAGAATGTTTTGGGGGCATTTGTTCTGGGGTTATTTTGGTTTTGTTGGGGGTTTTTTTGTTTTGTTTTTTGTTGTTGTTTGTTTGCTTCTCCCCCCACCCCCGCTCCCCTCCAATTACAGTATAATGAATCCTGCAAGGAGAAAACCTAGTCTCTTTGGAGAAAGTTGCTAATGGATTTAAAAAGGAGAAAAACCACAATTAACTTTCTTTAGAAAGTCTTTTGTTTGCCTGTGTTTTGTTGTGTGAATATAGTACCTTTAGTTTACAGCAGTGTAAAACATACTAAGAGGAGGCGAGTAGCCCCATCCCTAAAGTCAGAAAAGTATAAACTTCATCCAGATGGAGTAAATTACCTCAGGTAGATGTTCTACTTGGATGCAACTCCAAGTTTGACACTGTTTCCAAATAGAAATGAAAGAACAACAGAATAGGAATGGTATTAGGTGTTCAAAATACTGTCATCTTTATAATGATTAAATATAGTACTTCCCCCGACTCACACATCCCAACGTCTTCTAAAAATAAAATCAGAATTGTTGTCCTTCTCATGAAACCTTTGGCTATACAATGAACTCTTTTCTGCACAGAGCAGCACATTAAGAACAGTTTCAATGTGATTTCTTATGAACAAACTACTACCACTCTTAAGTTTTTCCCATCACAGATAGACTATTGCAGCAAGCCTTGATGAAATTTGAACTTATCCTACTAGAATCATAGCATACTATTCCCAGGGGCCAAAATTTTCATGAGGCTTCCCCCCCCCCGCCCCCTCCCCCCCCCCCAAAGATAGAACAATACTTTTTAAAATATTCAGCTTGACAGCAATTGAGTATGAATGCCCCTGAACACAGTGCTATGAGTTCTTTGGAATAAATCTGCAATATAAAAAAAATAAATCTGGTTTTGCTACATTTGACAGTAGATTACTTGAATGAGAATTAAAATTAGAGAAGAGAATAAAAGACAATATTTCAGAACAGACTATAATTTGTCTAATTGACTGGTCTTTCTGTTTATTTCTCACTCTCCATCCACAGCCATCTTATCTTTTTTCTGTCTTTAGTACAATCATTTAGCTAGTTAGCTGTCATAGGTGGCATCTGCTATTATACGTATAGGGGCAGCAGTGTAGTTATCTGAGGAGACAAATTGTTCTTCACACAGGTATTCAGCTTTCCTTCTGCTGCTGCTGTTGTCAAAGTAGTATAAATATTTAAATAGTGCAGTTATAAAAGTAAATAGCTAGCATATTGGCAACAACTCTAAGGGTAGTACAAGAACACCTGGGAAAGATCTGGGAGTTGTATATCTGTAAAGCTAAGAGATAAAATCAAAATCTCTCGTATTTTCTACCCGGACATTAAGATTAACTTGAAACTGACATTAGAAAAGCATAGAGCACTCGGAGCAGCACTTGTATCTCTCTGATCAAGGCCTTTACTATGGTTTTACGGGGTAAATGAAAATGGCTGTT
The DNA here is from genome assembly GCF_028858705.1 of Grus americana. Lineage (NCBI taxonomy): Eukaryota > Metazoa > Chordata > Aves > Gruiformes > Gruidae > Grus > Grus americana. Next base: position 20,866 of record NW_026561382.1, on the reverse strand, counting down.
GTTTCTGAAATATAAGTAGTGTTGTCTGACAAATAGCTGGTATTGCAAAGACAAAAAAAAAAAGATAGATACTGAAGTCACATGTAGGTTTGTATACATTCTACTGAAATACAAGCAGATGTTTAAATCAGAGTTGTGGAAAATAAATTTAAAAATAAACCAAGTAGGTAGTGTTCAGCTAGGAATAATTTAAAATTTTTTTTTCTTAATCTCCTCACACCCATGCAGTTTTCTAAACCATGTTTAAGAAAGCTATAGATTGTGAGGTTTAAAAAATTGGTACATTTTATTGGAAATCTAAGTTTCATGTCTTTTGTTTAGCTAGAATATTTTTAAAGTTGTGAAGTGGGATTGCTCAAATACCATAGAAGTTAAACTTGAAATTGAAAAGGGAAACAACTTTTTTCCAACCTTTACTATTTTCCAGATAATAATTCCAATTTAAAATCAGAAGATGAAACACACACACAAAATTGTTATCAGTACTGGTTTTGGCTGGGGTAGAGTTAATTTTCTTCATAGTAGCTAGTATGGTAGTAGCTATGGTTTGGATTTGTGCTGTAAAAAGTGAGTAGGCTGGGGTGCACAAGAAGTTGGGAGGGGACACAGCCAGGACAGCTGACCCCAACTGACCAAAGGGATATTCCATACCATATGATATCACGGTCAGCATATAAAGCTGGGGGAAGGAGGAGGAAGGGAGGGACATTCAGAGTGATGGCGTTTGTCTTCCCAAGTAACCATCATGCATGATGGAGCCCTGCTTTCCTGGGGATGGCTGAACACCTGCCTGCCCATGGGAAGGGGTGAATGAATTCCTTGTTCTGCTTTGCTTGTGTGCACAGCTTTTGCTTTACCTGTTAAACTGCCTTTATCTCAATTCATGAGTGTTCTCACTTTTACGCTTCTGATTCTCTCCCCCATCCCACCGGGGATAAATGAATGAGTGGCTGTCTGGTGCTTATTTGCCAGTTGGGGTTAAACCACGACACATCAAAAATTTGGTTGCTTCCTCCACTTCACTTAAGGGCTGAAAATATTTAATTTGAAACTAAGAGTTGCCTCCTACTCTGAAAACACCAGGGAAAAATAGCACTCCTTAATCAGAAAGATAAATAACAGCATTCAGTATCAAAAAAAGGTACAAACTTAGGTTCCTGCTGTCCTTGAGATACCTACTCGCTCTTTTTATTCTAACAAATCACAGGGCTGTAGTTTCTATCGTCACAGTTATGTGTGTGTCCCTTCTCTTACGTCACAATACTGCTTTCGCTCCCTGGGGGAAGAAAAAAAAAAAAAGAGAATTGGTAGGAAAAGAAATATGAAATGAACATAAGAAAAGTGGAAAGGAATCACTTCAGAAAAGATAAAAGGACAGGAGAAGGAAGGATGAGTCTTATTATTCAGGTGCTACATTGAGACTTAAGAGTTCTTGACTTTGACACAGACTTCTTGTAGTTTTGGACAGGTTGCATAGGATGCAAATGTTGAGTGACTAATTGTAGAGTAACCAGGTTCCAAACACTGGTGGTTCTTGATGTGGCCCGATAGCATCTTCTTAAGGTGAGATCTCCCTTTCCTTTAATTCCTGTTCTGAAAAATTGGAATAATATATAGCTGCCTCAAGGGGGTGGTTGTCTCTCCTCATGAATGTCTGTATCTCATTGCAAAAAAGTGCCTCTCAACATGAAAAGTAGTATTGCAGTGATGGAGAATCCTCAAACACCTTTGGGAGAACTCAGGTAGGAGAAAAGAAAGGAATGGAAACTGGATGTTTAAAGGAAGGATAAATGGCCATGGGAATTACCATGTGCAAAAACCAGTTACAAGTCTGTCAGAAAGTTACAGCTTATTTGCTCTGTTTTGTTCCTTCTAAAAGAGAGTGCTGATCAGGAAGGAAAACTGCATCATAGAAGCCCATGTGATTCGTGATTTTTTTACTACCAAAGATTATCTTATCTTGTTTCATCATCATAAAAGCATCTGTGGCTTGAAAAAAAACAAAACTAAAAAAGCTTTGGCCACACCAGCATAATTAAGGACCAAAACCCATAAGGGGCAGTTCCTAAGGTGGGTTGGAGCTGGTCAGCCATGGAACAAAACTCTTCTCAGCGGGAGCAAATGCATTGCCCCCCACCCCTACACTCCTGACTGGCAACATGCGAATGTTTATTCCTGTACTCCTTTACCTCGGCTTTTGTTTAAGAAGTGAATAAAATGTCAGCCTCCTGAAGGAACCCAGCTGCATCAAACCCAAACAAGAGCGTTCTGGACCTGCTGACAGTATCATCCAATCTCTCCCCTTGACTGCTCTGCTCCGGCTAGACTTTTTGGTGCAGTGTTAGTGGAGTTAGTTTTTTGGACAAGGCTTTAATTCAAAGAGTCCAAACTTCAGAGGCAAGTTCAGGTCAAAGGGCTTTGTTCAATTAGGTTGACCCACCTTTTACCAAGGGCTTCTTCAGGAGCTGTTTGGGTTTTTCTCTGCAGCAGATCTGTGGGGTTCGACAGTTCCCAGCTAGTGCTCATCCTTCGCCACTACATCCTCTGCTTTCTCAGGAAGGAGAGCAAGAATATGAGTAAATTAAGTCATTTAATAGGAGATGCAAGAAAACACATAACCAACCTTTGAAATTTGTTGCAGGGATTGTTATAACCTGATGGTCTTAGCTATTAATCAGAGACATTTCCAGTGAAGTAAGTTGTTTTGACTGAACTCACCTTCAGACCTACATACATGGACTTTAGAATTTAGCCAAAAATTTACTGCAAATAGTAAGTTAAAGACAATTACATAAATAATTTCAAAGCTATTAATGTAAATGACTTTTTTCTTTAGCAATTTCTGATTTTACTGCATTTTACAGGCAAACCAATAGTCATCCTTTGGCTGAATTGCTATGAAACAGTAGTTCTGCTAACGCTTTATTGATGTTGCTTTCTTATTATTTAGCATCTGGTTTTGATACTAATTATTTAGCTTGTATAGCAATGGCTGTCACGGAGTAAACAACAAAATAGCAGCTTGAATTACAGAAAGCAAAAATCAACCAACCACAAAGAATACAGTAAAACTGTTAGAAAACACAAACTATAAAATTATTTTCTTTCAGTTACAGAAATGGAGTGCCATTATTCTGTCTGGGGAGTTTTGGCATTTCTGAGTTTGGCTCTGGTTGTTTCATTGATACTGAATATTTCACACTATATGCAAAAGAAACAAGGTAAGTAACATTGTCTCTCTTACATTCTCTGTAAGGAATGGAGTTGACGTGTTTAAAGTGTCTGTAGAGAAAGCTATCACTGCGGGGAGATTTCAAGGCAACAAATTGATTCTTTTCAATCTTAAAGATATCTTTTGGCAAGAATGATTCTAGTTGAGAGGATGTAACTTTGAAAGTTTTTAGAAGAGTCAGGTATGATTACAAAATGATTGCTAGCTGCTCAATCTGCTGCTAAAAGCTACCTAATTCCACTCTCTGAAGACAAACCAACAGAACATGTACAAGGTAAAGAATTTAGTTCTGGCTAAATTTTTATTTTTAAAATATATTTTTAACATCTGTAACTTCCTTTTTTAAGTGTACTTTTCATGTAACTGGTTCTCATTTGTACTTTAATGTAAAAATTATTTTACGTAGCTGTACTAATACAGAATACATTTGAGAAAATGTTCTCCTCCCAAAATTCCTGAATGCTTATTTAAATTTCAGATTTCATACACATTTTATTCTTAATCACTTTATTTTCAAAAAAGTTCTAATTTCTTTTCGTCATGGGATCCTAAACCAATGTGTCCCTCACAATAAGGAACTGATTTATGTTAAAGGGCGACTGCAGTCATACTCTGGTTTTGGTTAGAGTTAACTATGACTTTAACAGAATTCATTATATTAGTGCAATTTCTCTTATGCATAGACCTGTATAATTATTAAGTTATACAATCCTCACCACTCCCATTCAGAAAAAAACCAGCCTTTACACAGGGAAAACTGCGCCTGTGCTGTATGTGTATGAGTGGGCATGCAAACACTGGTGGATTCAACCATGTTAAACACACATACGTACATAATCTACATAAACAGAGGGCCTATGCTTACAGCAAGTATAAGAGAATTAGATTATTACAGGATATTAAAAGAGCTGCTGGAGTGTTGTGGGATGGCAGGGGGGTGGGCCTTTTTTGGTTTACTTTGTCTTTTAGTGCTACTAGGCAGATAGTTCTATGATGAAAAAATCGCAGTCATTTACAAAACTAACCTTGAGCAAAGTTTCAGTCAGAGTGGCTGATGCTGCTTTGTTCATGGAATTGGAGCTTACCGTGGTAAATTCTGGAGTCTTGGAGCTGACGATAGAAAGTTGGGCATTCCTGAGTTATTAATCAGCCTCTAGCAATAAATCTCTTTGTAGCCGTTCCCTCCCTGCTTCAGTTTCTTCATCTGTGTGGCTCACAGGATATCTCTCTTTCAAAGATACAAGCAACAGAACTAGTTAAATAAATTAACCCTTCGCCTTGTAATATAAACATATGATGCACCTCACTAGGCAGAGAAAAAGATGAGGTAGAAGCAGGAGGGTGAAATAAGGAATTAAATCCCATGTGTTACAATACATTTTTTGGGTCTTGTCAACTGACATAGACCGCGAAGCCACAGCAGAGTCGTAACACAAGCATTTCTTGTATTAGTCAAAAGGATTTGAGAAAAGCAGGGGGACAACTGATGGTCCTGACAGCCAAGAGCTTTAAATTTTACTCTCTACAGTGAAATCAAAAGCATGTCAGTTAATACAATTATCTGAAGTGTTCTAAAATACCACGTTTCATTTTCTCTTCACTTGACTATTTTTTTTTTTTTTTACAAATTTTCCAGCTAAAGTGTATAAAGACTATGAAGACAACTGTCCAAGGTAAGTTGGATAAAAAATGTTTCCTTCTGGCAAGGGTGAAATAAGCAATGAATAATAACAGACGGCTTTGGAGGAATAGCATAGAAGAAAATCCAACATCTCATGCAGCCTGCATGGAAATGTCAGAGAGCAGGTTGGTTATGCAAAAAAAGTTTTCAAAAAAAAAAATCAGGAAAAAAATCATGTGGGAGAGATGTACTCCAGTCATTTTATCAACAATGAAATAATTGCATGCTAATGTCATAATTTTATATACCGAAGGAACTGCAAGATATTGAGCTAAAACAGTATTTACTATCATTCAAACTCAATAAATCTATAATAATTAAAAACAACTCTCAGAAAACAATGATAAATTATAGTCTATTTAATACTTCTGGAGCAATAATTTATATGTATTTACATTTCATGCCTTTCTTTTATACATGACATTCAAAAGCAGTAAAATGGAGCCTGTTTACAGCTGCTGGTTAACTCATGATCTGTTACAAGTCTGTTTCTCTTATTCCATATAAATAAATAAAAAAAACCCCAAACCACACTTTAGAAAGATTGAAAGAGTCTCATCTCAGCCCAAATATAGAAGGCCCTTGAAATAAAAATGTAGAAGCCTTCACCTGTTCCCCAAAAACCAATCCTCAATTACAAATTTACCTGCAGTTGGGAAGTCTGTCTATTACTGCCTGTTTAGTTGAAAAATACCACTGAAACAGTGGTGTTAATTGCATCATGTCATTCCCTTGATGAAGCAAAGTACAGGGATGTAATAGGAACAAGGTTATACAGTGCTTCCCACTAACAATTACCATCTTTACAAACATGCTTAAAAACATTTTCAAGCAACATCAGATAATGAAATACAGAATACCATTAAATATCCAAAGCTGAACTTTTCTTTGGTCTTCTCTAGTTGTGTTGACCTAAGCATTTTAGCTGAATCAAGAGCAGACTTTTTAAGAACACCTCCCCAAAAGACTCCTTTAGTGCATTAGTTTGTATAGCAAAGTGGTCTCGAGGACATGAACTGGGTTCCTTTCAATGATCGTTAATATTTCCAGCACTATATCAAACAGTAGCTTAGTAGTTTTGAGATTAGTTTTATATTTAAGTAAGTTACAGGACAGAAGAGTTCAATTCTTGGCTAGATAACAAATCTCTCTTCAGAACATGGATATTGCCATTTCTTCCCTTTCTGCTAAACTGGTATTTCCCCCCTCTCCCCGATATTTTTGGTCATCTTTTTTAGATCACATACAATCCGCTATTGCTATATGTGTGTAAAATGTTTAAAGTAGAATAGTGGTGTCCTAAATAAAGCATATTCTGTGAATTAAAAGTATTTTTCCATTCCTCTTCTAGCTACGATGACTATTACACAGAAGATGACCCAGTTTATGGCAATCTCAATCAAGGTACTTTTGGTAAGCTTCACTTTAAGAACATGTGTCTGTTCAGAGGCTATAATAAGTGTATGGTTAAAAGCTGACTGACTGATACTTTGTGTTTCTCAATAGCAAGCTTGAGAATCTACCCCTTTTCATTTATGGTATTAATACCTACTTGGGGTAGAACTGCAAACCATCATACTGCTCTACTATTTGTAAGACCAGATCTCATACCAAATTTGATTTTTTACAGTCCAAATGGTCCTGTACAGCCAAATCCCTCAAAACCAAGAGCATTTCTACATGTAAAGCTGCACCAATTGAAATAACAGCTTGATCCATGTGTGTTAAAGCAATCTAAGACACACGTTACTCTCTGCCCAAAGTCAATGTTCCCACAGAAGCTGGCAGAAACAGCCACATACCAGTTCTCTGCTGTGGCTATCCACAGATCAGCAGCAGTTGACAAATATGCTGAAACAAGCCCAGTGGCTGAATGGTGGGCAACCATGGCTTTTTCTCTGCTTTACTGGGCTGAAGTTAATAATCCTTGGCAGAGAAATACCACGTTAAAGGCAGTAACATCACATAACTGCAGCTAGAGCTAGATATGCTGAGGGTACGTCTCTCAAAGCCCTTATGGTGTTAAAGCAGTATTTAAGTAACATGAAAACAACTTTTGTGCTAGCCTTATTTGAGGTTAAACAAAACTGAGCTAAAGTACTTGAACTGTGCGAGAACAAAAACCACAAACCCAACTTTTTCATATAGAGTTTGCATAAATTTAAGTAAGCCAACACTCAAATGCATTGACTCTACAAAAGCCTAAAAACTGTAAGGAAGTAATCTGTTTTACTGACGGTTAAAATGAGAAAATAACTTGCACCAAATTTAGAGACAACTGGAAGTAGAATCAGGAATAGAATTTAATCACCAGCTGCTGCAACTCACAGCCTCTTTCTCAGCCAAAGGAAAGATTGCCTATGCCAAAAAATACATCGGTAGGTGGTTACCCCCCGAATTGCAAAATGTCCTCCTAGGAGTCTAAATGGATGCCCACTTAGTGAATAATGAGAAGCCTCCATATGAACAGAAAATTATTTTCTTTTTCACAGTATGCGTGTCTGAATTTCTTACCTGTTTGCCCCTCTATGAATAGAAGGAGAGATCTGTGTGTGATTTCAAAACAAAACAAACTTCTACCAAAGTAAACTGCGGGGAGTTACTACTGTAACAGGGAGGATCTGTTGATCTGATCTTTTAAGACTCAGTAGCATGTCTTAACTAAAACATTTTTCTACTTTGATAAATTCTAGAGGAATGTTGTTACGAGCAGATGAAGTCCCAGCCTCAAAGGCCAGTTAACCAACTACAGGTATCTTTAATTTTAATTCTGGATTTCTGTATTAGGGTAATGTGGTCTCAGAGTTCTCATGTTTAGCCCATGACAATATGTAAGAAAAATCTTCACATTGCTCATCACAAAAAATTACCATGCGTTAGTGTCTCAGTTCATCAGGGAATTTAAGCAGACTTGACCCTTCTTCAATCTGGGTCATTAATGAGGGAGCAGGAGAATTATAGACAGCTCATTCACATCCATATGGCAGGATAAAGCTCAGTCACAGGCATGCAGATCAGGCTGAATTAAGCCTGTGTTTACTGCTAAGGCTTATGTAAAGAATTAGTTTTATTTATTTTGGACATCAACCAAGTGAAAAAACAAGATCACATGATAATCATGAGTTTGACTCTGTCCTACCCAGCACAAAATCTATCTGCCTTAACAAATGAAAGACAACTGTTTTTCTATTGATTTGTATTTTGTTGAGTTACTTGGATGCCTAAAAGCATACAAGCTTTAACTGAAATTTGTCTGTAATTGAAGCACTCCTAGCATCAATCTCCTGAGTTGATTTCCAGGTATTTCATAAGGACCAATTTCCAGCCTCTCTCAGGATACTTCCAGGGGGTGGAAATATCTTTTTTTTTTTTTTTTTTATCTAGATGTGGTGGGTTGACCGTGTCTGGAGGCCAGGTGCCCACCAGAGCCGCTCTCTCACTCCCCCTCCTTCACTAGACAGGGGAGAAAAGGTATAATGAAACGCTTGTGGGTCGAGATAAGGACAGGGAGAGATCACTCACCAATTATTGTCATAAGCAAAACAGCCTGAACTTAGAGAGAAAATTCATCTAATTTATTACTAAACAAAACAGAGTAGAGCAATGAGAAATAAAATCAACTCTTAAAACACCTCCCCCCACCCCTCCCATCTTCCCGGGCTCAACTTCACTCTGAGCTTCAACCTCCTCCCCCCTCAGCGGCACAGGGGGACGGGGAATGGGGGTTACGGTCAGTTCATCACACGTTGTTTCTGCTGCTTCTTCATCCTCAGGGGGAGGACTCCTCACACTCTTCCCCTGCTCCAGCATGGGGTCCCTCTCACAGGAGACAGTCCTTCATGAACTGCTCCAACATGAGTCCTTCCCACAGGCTACAGTCCTTCACAAACTGCTCCAGCCTGGGTCTCTCCCACGGGTGCAGACCTTCAGGAGCAGACTGCTCCAGCGTGGGATCCCCCACGGGGTCACAAGTCCTGCCAGCAAACCTGCTCTGGCATGGGGTCCTCCACGGGCTGCAGGTGGAATCTCTACACCCCCTCATCCTTCCTCCATGGGCTGCAGGGGGACAGCCTGCTTCACCATGGCCTTCACCACGGGCTGCAGGGGGATCTCTGCTCCGGTGCCTGGAGCACCTCCTCCCCCTCCTTCTGCACTGACCTGAGTGTCTGCAGAGTTTCTTACATCTTCTCACTCTCTCTGGCTGCAAAAGCTCTAACTTGTTTTTTCCCTTCTTAAATATGTTACCACAGAGTTACTGATGGGCTTGGCCTTGGCCAGCGGCGGGTCCATCTTGGAGCCGGCTGGCATTGGCTCTGTCAGACACAGGGGGAGCTTCTAGCAGCTTCTCACAGAAGCCACCCCTGTAACCCACCACCCCCCCTTCCCCCACTACCAAAACCTTTCCCCGCAAACCCAATACATTCCACCCCTCCCCTCTGTGAATCACATATTTAAGAATTATCATTAATATACTGTGGTGGGTTGATCCTGTCTGGAGGCCAGGTGCCCACCAGAGCCGCTCTATCACTCCCCCTCCTTTACTATACAGGGGAGAAAAGGCATAACGAAATGCTTGTGGGTCGAGATAAGGACAGGGAGAGATCACTCACGAATTATCGTCACAAGCAAAACAGACCAAACTTAGAGAGAAAATTCATCTAATTTATTACTAGGCAAAACAGAGTAGAGGAGTGAGAAAATAAAATCAAATCTTAAAACACCTCCCCCCCACCCCTCCTATCTTCCTGGGCTTAACTTCACTCCCGGTTTCAACCTCCTCCCCCTCAGCATTAACTTATATGGAAACAAAATAATCTTTAAAAATTCCCATGTCAAAAGTGATAAGTTGGCTTGAAAAACACAAATAGAGGTAGGGGAAAAAACACACAAAGTATACATTTTGCACTGGAAATGAGATTATATATACAGACAAGAATGACCCATCTTTGGTTTTTTGCACAAAGCCTGTGAAAAATGTTGTTACTAATAACCAGACTCTAATTTAAAAAATAACAAGTGGGAAGAAAACCACATCAAATAATGTCTTGCATCCCAAAGAACTTGGTCTGCATATAAGCTACCCTCAATACCATAGAGAATCTTTCCAATAATAACCTTGATGATTTTTTCCTTACTGCCATTATCCTAAAACCATGAGTCCTTTACCATTAGGTTATGTTGGTCTGTTTTCTGTGCTGCCACAGCTTAATCATTTGTAATTTTAATGAGCTCATTTACAGCTAGTTTGGGTAAACTTCAGCCACTATTATGATTACAGCGTAGACATACTTAAAGTCTTAGACATAATTTTAAAGCAAGCATAACTACTGAATGTTAAGTATACAGTGAATTTCCTTCTAGGTGGAGTCTGCCAATCAGATGTGTTATGCCTCACTTGATCACAGCATCAAGGGAAAACGCAGAAAACCAAGGAGAAAGAAAGACACATCATTAGAGGAGGATGAAGAAGATAGATCATGTAACCCCACCACGATGGCTTCCAAAGTTAGCATTTACCTCAATAGCGAGCAGCTGGCTGCTGAAAACGTAGAAGCCATTCATGATGATCCCATCAGATAAACAAGTTTGATTCATACTACAAAAGGAGAGAATATTTGAAATGGCTTCACGAGCCAAATACGTAATCTGTAAAGTGAGATCTGCTTGTTCATTCTGGTGGAACAGTGAATGATTAGAGATAATATCCTGGCAAACTGACAAACCAAACGATGGTATAAAATGGACAAGTGTTCCAAAGTGTCTTCCAAGCACATTCATGAGCTAAGCAAGAACTAAGATCCAGAGTGCCACTTTGAAGGATCTGCCCTTCTGAAGACATTTTGAAAGGGGGTTTGTAGAAGCTAGTATCTCAGCATTCACACAGTGTTGATTTCAGTAAGAATTAATTCTTTGTTTAAAACAACCATCAACTTTCAAACAGTCCCAGAAGACGCACTCTGTTGTCTGTAAAGCTCTAGCAGAGTATAACTATTCTTCTATATAGGTTTTAACGGTACTTTTGGAAGGAAATTGTGTTTCATGCTTGCACACTTAATGATTTAGTTGTTTTCCCAATTAAAAACTGTTCTGCTGTTCAACATTGTGTACTTCCTCACTGTGACTGGCCAATGGTAATAACACAATATATCTAAAACTAAATGGAGAATAATTTAACAGCTTGTTTAAAGTAGTGATTGTACATCTCACAAGATTTAACAATATCCTTATATATCTTTATTTTCCTTCTGTGAGCAATACCAGAATACATCTCAAATCTCGACGCCTCTACTAACGTTATGTTGTATCCAGATGTATTCAAGAGTCCACAAAAATATTGGCAAATGATCTGTAACAATAAGTCTCCTAGGGAAGATTTTTTCCTTCTAATGTTCTATGTGATGTTTAAATTTCTGTTGGGTTTTACATTGCTGTTGTTACCAACTATTTTACAAAAGTAAAAAGAGCTTTTTATTTCCCCAAATAATTCACATACTGTGTGCACATTCATCTTAAGACTTTAAACTCATCAGATGGTAAGGTTTTATAGAGTGGGGATTTATTTTTATATTCTGGGAGTCATTAAGTAGTAGTAGCAGGGAACAGTAAGGCATGTTGATGTAATACGTCTACCTCTAGGTGTCAGACAGTTCTGCCTTCTCAAAAAAATGGTATTAGTGCCTTTAAAATCCACGCCAAGCACAGTGTCAAGGAACTTGAAACTGTCAAGCACATATGGAGCCCTGCAAGTGTTTTGGGCCCTGAAGGAGATAGCACTGAAAGCAGTTACAAAACCCCAAACAAATGAAAAGTCCATAGTACAAAGAAGCTCTTCTAAAAGCAGAAGTGGATGGACATGTCCAGAGATGGGACAAATTGAAGAAAAAAACCCAATGTAAAAGAAACAGCTCTTTGACAGCCTGGTTCATGTTTAGTTTAGCTCCTAAATAATGAGGCTCTTTAACATGCCTTAACTTCTATGCTAGACCAAAAGGAAGGGGCCAACCCCTGCAGCCAAAGCTGCCCAGTGTCACTGCCTATCTTGTGGTAGCACTTGCTTTTGTGCGCAGAGATCAAGTCAACATATGTTTGGCTGTTGCATCCCAGAAACAAGACAGACTTGGAATTAAAGTGACTGTGTTATCACAGTCTTAGACTGTTGGATAAGCAAAAATAAATACTGCTTGAAGAATTGATAAAAATCACTTCAATGGAGAACCACATTAAATGATGATCCTGCCTAAGATCCTATGGGGGGAAAGGAGGAAGGCAAATCCAAAGCCAAAGGTCCAAAGCTAACACCAAGGTATCAGCACATGAAGTACTAATTTACTTTATTTAGATTGGAAGGAATTATACTTTGTTCCACTGTAGGAACAAATTAAGTAATAAAATACATATCAACATACTCTTAGACTCACAGATCAAAATTGTTTGAATAACACTGATACGTAAAATATTTATATAATTTTTTTCAATTTAGCTGGCACCAATCAGATGCCATACTCAGCCCTCTGAGATGATTAAAAGAGAAAGCTTTCTTAAACAATCTCTCAACCAAATAAGCACAGGCCCAAGAGTCTATTTGTTACTATTTTCCAAACTATACATGAAACAAGGGATGTTGTATTTTCATTGAATACAATTTGTGTACACTTTGTACAAAAGTTGCTATTTCCCAATTTTCTCACAGCATTTTCACTCTTGATTATACCTTTCCTCTAAAAATTCCAAAGGCAAAGAACTTTGAGTTACATAAATTCAACCTGTCATTTCAGCCTGATCATTAATTTAATGGAAATGAAGTACACACTTCTCATTGAATGTACGTGTAACAATAAGTCCACTTCATGGGATTTAGGTACATCTAGTTTCCTCTGTATTCTTAGACTTCATTGTTTAGTTCAGCTATTTATTTACGCCAATTTTCAGCAGCTGCTTTCCCTTGCAACATAGCTCGCTAAAAGAGAAGGGTACTTTTGTAAATATTCTCCTTCAATATATACTTCCTTTCTATATCTAATTGCTGCTTCCATTATTCACTGCTGCTCTCACAGACTCCACTTCAGGACCATCTTTAATGGCCCATCAACTGTTTCCAAGGCACTTCTAATGCTGCCACAGTCCAGATTTAGCTTTATTCCTCCAGCTCTTTACCTTCTGCCTGCTTAAATAAGCAACTGAATGAGCTATTTTTTTAATGACTTTTTGGGATAGTTTTTAAATGACTACTGAATTCTTACAGGAAAGAGCATGTTCAATATTGCACTGTCTTCAAGGCACTAGAGAAAGACCTACATAAATATCATGTATTAGTTAAACATAAGTTATAACATTAGTTTATACATAAAGTTTCAACTAATTACAAGAAAATAAAAGGAGATACTAGGTTTACGTTTATACTGTCTCAGTAACCTAGCCTGTTTTTCCAGTGATCTTTACAATTTTGAAGCAGAGGGAAGCAGTGTGAAGCTGTTTTTATTAACAGTAAGTTTAGCATTCAAGTACCAGTTCAATGGAACAATGAAGAAAGAGTAAACAAGAAATATGGTGGAAGAAGAAAAACTGGGTGGAAGGGAAGAAGAGAGCTCAAACCAGAGGAGACGCCAAGTAGCACCACAAAATCTTTGTAAGTCTACTCCAGCAATCATTATAACATCTGACAATCACTGCAGATACATCTGTTTAAACAGTATTGCCAGGAAAAACACCACAGACTTTTGGTTGTATCGTACTTTTAAGAGTCTGCCGACTCAAGTGGATACTGGAGGATCAAACTCTAAAAACAAATGTGTAACTTTCTCCCATTTTTTGCTACTGCTAGCATCAAAAAGGTGGCATTGGGATGAGCTTATCTTCCAATGCCTCAAGGTTTTTCAAGAACTACCTCTTAAAATTCTTTCAGAGTAATTTTCATGGATACAATGAACTATTGCTATGTTGTTTAACTAAACTTACCTTCCTACTTGGGTAAGCCTGCATTCAGGTTGCCATGTAGAAGTCACATCTAGAGTCAGAGCATGTCCAAGCCCAATTCCAGTTTACCTTTAAGAACAGAAAACATTAATGGAGTTTATGTAATCTCTCAGTACTGGTGTATCAAGAAATGCTGGGAAATAATTACCTCAACAATCCAAGGGGAAGGTAGCATATTCCCTACAGTTCATCCATGTCTGGAACAGGAAGAAAAATGAGCCACAAAAGCATTTCTAAAAGGTGATCTGTTGTTGCTGTTGTTGTAGAAAATATAATATACAAATGACGAGGGATAGAATACATGTGTGTGTATATTGCAGAAGTTTTTGTCTTATTGTGGAGTAAACCTCACTGAAGCTGACTTCTTGCTTCATTCAAGAACAAGACTTAAGACAAGATCTTCGTTTTAAGAGCTAAAGTATCGTAAAACTCTCCTGTGTGCCCAGAAATGAAGTAAAGCCAAAGTAACAAAGTAAATGAAGTAAAGCCATGGCAGGGGGGTTGGAACTAGATATCTTTGAGGTTCCTTCCAACCCAAACCATTCTATGAAAATTATTTTTTCCTTTTCTGGAGCTCAGAAAGCTGAGAAAGGGCAATACTGATAAAACAGAGTGTACTTGACCTGACACATACCACTAAATCTCCTTGCCAAGAAAGAACACAGCAGTGAAAAAATCTGTGGAGCCCTGCCACATCATTCTCATGTATGTGCTGTAGGTATACAAACTCCTGAGAATTTGCATACCTAAAAAAAATGTTGAAAGCAGGTTATTTGTTCAGAACAGGTTTTTATTTAGAATATATATTGTGTCAGGTAGAATTTTGTCAGAACACAGCATATAACTATCATTTCCACTAAAAGTTATAAAATTTTATTGAATAATCAACTTTGGTGAGTTACTTAGAAAATTTAACATTAAAATTACATAGCAGGCATATTACAAGTCATAGCATATAATACTGCATTTGGACCATCCAGCCCAGTTTACTGATACATCTATATAGCATGAATAGGTAGAAATTCATCAGAAAGAGCTTGTTATATATCTTATTCTTAATACATTAAGAGCCAAAGCTTATCACAGCAGATAAAATGATAATACAGATCACATTCTGTTATTATAAATACTACTAAATACGTAATTTAAACTTAACCATAGAAAGGAACCCTGATTCCCTGCGATACCTGATGAAGCCAAAGGAGTAAGAAATGCCCTGTCAGAAGGGACGAAGCAGTTCCTGAAGATTTATATTACAGGAAGTATAAATCAGGATTAATTGTATATTACATACATATAATACATCCTTGATTCTTGGAAAAACAAAGAAAAACAAAACAAAATGAAACTTTATAAAACGGTGTTTTCTCTGTAGCTGTCCATGAATGCTCATTGGTGAGTTTTGACCAGGAAGTCATTCAAGGGATTGCTAGGATTTTGGTCTTTCCCATCACTGTAGCTTAGTTTTCTGGATACCCTACAGAAAAGAATTGTTTAGATGATAAATTACTCAAAAATACTATGCTTGCTGAAACTCTGATGAATATAAAGAAATTTAAACAAATTACCAAAGCAAGGTATCTGAACATCTTGAGTGTGAACAGCAGCAGGACTCCCTGTCTGCATTCCTATGGGCTTTCAGCTGGAGAAAAAGCTTTTCATCCTATGTCATTTTAATGTCTCAGTAATGCTAGTACATTAACCTAAATTATATAAATATCTATTAAACTTTGAGATGTAATCTTTGAATGTATTCACAAATAGCTAAAAATGAAAGATACAAGTGAGAATACACTTATTTCCTTGCGTATTACTTAGAAATGGCATAATTTATTTTTTAACATCTATTTTAAACTATTTTTGGTTTACATCTGACAATTAAGTATAGCAGTATAGCTGTAGGACAGCATTTACACAGAGCTGAAGAAAAATTTATCAGCTATGAACATTTCCTTTTCTGAAATA
This sequence comes from Grus americana, assembly GCF_028858705.1. Lineage (NCBI taxonomy): Eukaryota > Metazoa > Chordata > Aves > Gruiformes > Gruidae > Grus > Grus americana. The sequence continues at coordinate 5,015 of NW_026561382.1, read as the reverse complement.
TCTTTTTCATAATCATCTTCTAGATAAAGGCAATCAAGTTCCAGACAAGATGACACTATTCCTTTTCTTTCCACGATTCATTACAACATACAGCATTTTGCCACATGGCTTAAGCATAAAGCTTCTGAGGGCTCTGAAGCCATTAAGGAGCACCTACACTGCTGGGAACCATAGTTAAGGAAGCTTGCCAGCTGAGGGTCCGTTTCGGCTACAAATCAGCAAACATACATTTGTGTAATTAAGGAACAAAGATGGCTTGACAAGAAAGCACTCTGTGAAATCCTGATTTCCTACTCTCTCAAACTTCTCTACTTACATGCATTAAGGAAAGGTAAACCTTCTCCTTCAGAACAATTACTAATCTCATAGGGAGGGCTATTTTGTATGGAGTCAGGAAAAAGAAGTGAGGGGAAAAGGTAGAAATCCAAGAACCAAGCAGAAATTTACTCAGCTAAATGGGAATACTCAACATCACAGAAACATCCTTGTATACTCATCAGCTTCCCTCCAATCCTCCATTATATCAAAAATGATCTAAATACAATCTTTATCGATATTGCTATATATTTGTAAGCCAAGCCTCTAAGTTTTAATTCTCTCTTTGCTTAAACTGAAACTTTTTTAAATCATGCAGCTGCTTTTTATTTAAATAACAAATGATTATAATGAACACAAATGAAGGACTAGAGTAACTATTCTGTTAGGCCATCTTACTAGCTTGTGTTCACTGGCCATCTAAGCTGGAATCTGGCTAGTTTTGCCCACAGACTCTTGCCTCCCAGTGTTCAAGTCAGCAGATTTGATTAGCTTGGGCTCTCTAAAGCATCCATGCTGATTTTCATTCTAGAAGTACGCATGTAAGCGACAACCTCCATAACTTTAATGTATATGTAGAGCAGCAAGAATTTCTTTTGAAATTTCTTTTCTCAAAAGGCACTTACCTTTGGTGACACTTCTGTGCCTTTCCAGAAGAGCTGTAATTCTTCATCTCCCTAGCCCAACCACAGTGGGCATCTGCAATCCCAGATTCTGGTGATGAGAAACAGTAGTATGAAGAGTGTAAGAACAATGCTGAGTAGCGTGGACACTACAGTATGTTGTTAAAATATTAGCCTACTAAGACATTGGTAATACTTCATTGGCATAATTCAATGAGCAAACTTAATTATGAAAATATTCTAATGCAAAAGGTTCTGGCAAAAATAAATTTCAAATACATTTTATACACTGAATATATTTAACTATAAGCTAGGTTTCTCCAAAATGCTTACAATTTATCAACATTGGAAAAAGGTAGAAGAAACTGTTGATATCAAAAAAACGTAATACAAAGTATGAGTTAAAATTTGAGGAAGACAAAATAAGACAGATGGGATAAGTCTACCTCAAATAATCAAATTCTCTACAATTAATTGGTAATGAAAATGCAACAAGGCAAGAACCATGCAAACAAATGCATTGCTTTTGCCATTTTCTTCTTGTATACCAGTTGACAATATTTCAAGTCACCTTCTTCGGTATTTTCCTTTACACATTAGTTATCTTGATGACAAGGTTCATAAAAATAAAATATGGATAATAAACATTGGTGATTTTACTTAGCAGGAAAAAAGTTCAGGTTATGTTATAAACATACTTTAACCAAAATCAGATTTTTAAAAGGAAATCTAAAAAGTAGCATCTAAAGTCTTAAACTAATGTAGTTTTGGTGTTTTTTTAATAATAAAGTTCTACTGTCCTGAACTGGCAAATGCCTCATTATCCAGATTAATAAACTAATTCACCTAAGCAAGCAATAGTACCCATGCAACAGCTCAGTTGCAAGTTTTTGTAAAGCTGAAGAATCCAAACAAAAGCATCTGGTTATTGAAGTGCAGGATTAACAAACTATGCATTTCCTGCTGAATATTTAGATACAGAAAGTAAAAGCAACAGCAAACTTAAAATAAAAAAAAGGAAGAGAGAAAACCATTGGATAATAAGGAATACTTTAGTAGGAAAAGTCCTAGTTAACCTAAAGAAAAGCTTCTTAAATAGCTGTTAACATGAGATTCAGGAAACCCTTTTCTGTATAGATTCCTTAAAGAACACTTAAACACACCCAATTATTACTGAGGAAGAAAAGCTGTAACCTAGACAGTGGTCTATTGACATCTGTAGATTTACCCTTTGAAGAAGTGCTTGATATTGCTAAAGTAGTAATTCAGAAAGTCTCTGAAACTAACCTTGCAGGAAAGTACCAGGAATACCAAGAAAAGTTTTATCTGAAGAGGCATGAAATCCAGAGTCCTGAAAATAAAGAATCACCAGATTACATTGGTGCAAAAAACTCACATATTATTTCACAGCTTGCCTCAAAAGTGACTGAGAACCTGGACATAAGGGCCTGATTTAATATTTAAATCAACAAGTCTAACGATTCCAATGGAACTTAGTAAAGCTTGTTTGCCTCACCTTGTACATCTATAAAATGAAAAAAAAAAAGTCATTATTTCAGGAGGACACCACCTTAATTAACAGGGTCACAGTTTGAGATTATTTTAACCAGTGACACAGTCTATTAAAGCGTAACAAAATCTTTTATTGAGTATTGTATAACCATTTTCAAGGTTATTAAATACAGTGAGCTTCCTCATATGATCCAGGAGACTTCATACAACTTATATTTTAGTAAACAAAAATCCCCAAGACCCCAAACCTGTAAACCAACCCTACTGAACAAATAGCACCAGAAGCGTGCTGTCACTAGCTTTAACAGCTTCCAGCTCTATTCCATTTTTAAGCCCTTCTCCAAATACCAGCAAAAAGTATACAATCACTTTTTTTACAAGGTCCTTAAGTACCTGACTCTGACAGTTGTGACTGTCAAAAAGTTGGTGTTACTGCCATTGTATGTGCTCAAAAAATCCATGCCAACTGTCTGAAGATTAACATTTTTTCTGTGAGAAATCTGTTGACATTTTGGTGACGGAAAATAACGTTCTGGTATATTTTTCAGTCGCTTTACTGGTGAACAAAGAAAATCATTTTGAAAATTTCCTAGTCTTTTAACTCTGGGAATTGCAGATAAAGTTCGAACAGGTGAGTTAACGAGAGCATTTACAGTTTCAGACATCTGTATTCCTTCATATTTCCTTAGATTTGAAGCTCTCTGAAACCCAGGAAGTTTTGGAACAGCCTCACTACACAACTGCTCATAGATCCTGTCAAATTCTCTATCATACTGTATATCAGACCTCTCAGAATCACTTAAATTACTCTTCACTAATCTTTCTTTCTCTTCAAGGCTTTGTGAATTTGAAAGAGGTCTTGTCAATGTCAAAGGCTTTTGGATTTCTTTGGAACACAGTTTGTAGTAGAGTTTTTCAAATGCATCTTCATATTTCTGAGGCATCTTTGAAGGACTCTGCTTCACATACAATGAGGAAAACGAGTGTTTGCGCTGCAAAGAAATTCGTCTTTCAGAATTTTTTTCAGGATTTATGAGCAAAGTATTTGATGATCTTGCAAGAGAAGAGTTTGCGACCAGTGTAAAAGTGTTACTATTGCTGTAGGACCTGCAAGCAGATGAACACAACTCTGAGGTATCACCACCAGGAAAGTCAGTTTTTTGAGTTTTACTCTCTTTTAATAGATGAAGTGCTGTTGACCCTGAACTGGCAGTAGATGTTATAAAACCATACTCTGAGGAACATTTGTAAGCCAATTTTTCACTTTCTTCGCATTTTGAATTCTTCGGTGAGACAGTGGTCTGTAACCCATCTTCAACTAGAAATGTCTCTCCCATTCTAGCCATAACACTAGGAAAAACAGTCTGTTTGGAGACTTTTTGGCCTTTTCCAGATAACAAATGATGTTCTAAACTTGAGTCAGAGTAGTCCATTTCGATTTCATTTGCATCAATGTAAGAATAAGGTGCCAGACCAGATAAATTATCAGTGGAACATTTGTCATCACAAAGTTCTCTGTTCTCATTTCCAAAAGTTTGATTCTGGATGTCTTCACTTCTGCTGCTGCATATGCTGAGTAGTGCTTGCTTCAGTTTAGGAGGCCTAAACCCTCTTATTTTGTCTACAGTGACATTGAACTTTGGTCTTCTGGAACGCCATCTTTTGTGCCTTAAGTATCTAAATATGTATTTTAACTCTTTTCTCCGATACTGCTTTGTCATGAGCCTTGTAAGTATCTCTACCATCACTGGATACAAGTCTGCAAGAGTTACATTGTTCCAGGAGCATTCCTCATCTGCAGACTGGTATTCTTCCAAGATACTATCATAGTAAGTTTGATTCAGTTGTGGAGAAGGTCGATGCCTGGGTACGGTTATTGTATTTGGTGAAATTTGTAACTGTAGAGATCTGGATGAAGAACATTCATTTGACAACTCTACTTTCTTTCTGCAAACAGCAGCTTGGTTGCCTATTAAAAAAAACCCAAATTAATCACAAAAAGCCAGAAGAAGAAAAAAATCCCAAACCTATTAGGGCACTTCCAGTAATGTATTACATGAATTAGAAACAATTGCATGTGGTACAGATAGTCTTACTGTAATAGCATATTTCATTAAGCTTTTTTGCCAGGCTAAATGAATAATTAACATACAATCCATTAAGAAAAAAAATGAAAAGGTTTTTCCTAACCATATTGAATGAAATGTGTTGGGAAAAAAATATTTTAAAATAGCTTAATATATAGATATAAAATATTTTCATTGTAGAGGCAGACTGCTTTGCTTTTTGTGATTTCTGACCAGAGGAAGAGCCTGATCCTACAGGTTTTGTTACTCTATTTCCATATTACGTGAAAGCTTTGTACTTGGCTAGTCCCAGCGCAGCTTTGCTTGCTGTAAAGCACAATGAAGATAATGCTTTTTGTAGTTATTAGGCTTGAAATATTTACACCAAAATTATATCTCAGGTTTGCATCAAGTCTGGAGAGCTTCTGGAAGAAGTTTACTAACGAAGTAACATTTTGAGTCCAGTTACCAGTAGACCAAAGTCATTCATTACACTCCT
>NW_026561381.1:0-68958 GCF_028858705.1 Grus americana | reverse complement strand
AAAGGGATTTTCGGCAGGCTACAGATTTACTACCCTGTGGGCCTCAAGCCTGGCACCTCCCATGCATTACTAAACGGGAGGGACGTTTTCTGTTTGCATCCTCATATTAATTCAAATCAGTAATGAAGTTGGGAGCATCACAAGGTTTTAGCCGTATACGGGATTAGACCAGGCTTAGATAACTGAATAAATGAACTGACTTAATTAGCTCTCCTGAAACAAATTATTATACAGTGCTCATTTCCAACTCTCATATGAAGCCCAAAGAGTTCTAGAAATGCATTAATTCCTTGAATAATAAATCTTATATTTTTGCATACCTACTGCAATTATGATGGATAATGAGATTTTAATTAATCAGACCCAGATTTTTTAATGCTCTTGAAGAACATAGATACTTTAGGGACCTATTTATTTGGTAAATCTTGGAGGGGGAAAAAAACCCAAAAAACACAAAACAAAAAAGAGCAGAAGGCCACAAGAATAACAACAAAAAATTTCTATGTTAAACTAACCTATATCTAACAGGTTTCTTTACAACATCCATACTGCAAATATCTCTATCTTGAAAATGAACTCTGTAATCTGTCAAATCCTGGTCAAAGTATTAACTTCAGTACCTCTCCAAGGGCAAAATACAGTTATTAAATATTATGCCACCTGGAATACACTCTTGGTTTTAAGCAAATAAGATCTTTTCTACTGTAATTTGAACGCTCTATGTACAAAGATTTTCTTGCTCACATATTCTATGCTTCCAGGTACTTATGAGTGAGATTCACTTATTATTATTAGCATGGCAAAGCAGCCATTAAACCTTTCTCTCATATTTTTCATTTTTTTTCCAAACCCTTCTGAGGACACAGCTAAAGATCTCTCTCATGCAAAGGTAGTGGCATTGCAGTTGTCTTAATTATAAATCAGTTTCTAATATGACTGAGAGCACAAAGATTGTAGGGGGTCTCGTTAACATGAGATTAAAATTTCCTTGAAGTGTAATTATTTTGCAAGAGAGTCTTGGGCTGTATTTATGACAATGTACTGCATCTCTGCACTTACTACATGGAGAAGAGAGATTTTGCTCATCACGGGAGGGTATCAAAGCACATCAGTTCCCTTGGAGAAACCGTAGCACTTGGAAGGAAAAATCTGAAGGAGAGGGGACTTTAAATTCTAATTCCAGATTTCTAATAGGTCCCTTTTCTTCTTAGTTCCTTTTTGATAGAAGGAAAGTTATCACTTGAGATGGCTGAGAAAGTGAAGAGAACACCACCCTGGCAAGGCAAGGTCAACTTTTGCACATGTTTAGAATGGGGAAAAGGTAGTGCTTCCAGTTTAAAAAAAAATTGAATTTTAAGTCTTAATGTGAAAAACTTTGAATTTTCAAATTTTTTTCCCTTCTTTGATGAATGTCATTGAATTTGACATGGTAAATAGGTTTGGTTTTCCCCTCCCTTCCTCCCTCTTAAAAGAGCTCTGAACCATTTCCTCTGGCAAGCCACTTTCTCTGGAAAAATAAGGTCAAAAACGTTTTTATTAAACCTAGCAATCAGCAGTAGCATATTCAGGCTTCTTTTCCCTCTGTTTGAATTGTTAACCATTGCACTAAAAAATGTAATCCTTACTAATCCACAGAGGAGGGAAGGGAGTAGCATACACACACGCACACCCCCCCAGCTATGGCACAGCTGCAGGAGTCTAGTCTCAGACTGAATTTACAGAAGCAGTTAGGTGCAGAAATCCCTCTGGCTCCAGGAATTAGGAAGCTAGGTACTTTCAGCCCAGGGGAGATTTTCCAATCTGTATCTTAGGGCTCTTGCATAACTTTAAAAATCTGCACCCTGTGAGCGCCTAGCAGGAGACAGATGTGTCCTCCTTAGCATTTCTTTGGGTAGATCTTAGGTTAAAGAACAGATTTTTCTTCTGTTCTTCATTTCCACAGAGTTGCTCACAAATGAGCGCCAGCTCCTAGCTGCACTGAGCAGATCTTTGGTTTGAAAAGCAACCACCAAGCCTTGAGTTGCTGTCAGCTTTCCCAGGCTTATCTTCAGCGTTGCTTCTGTTTGGCAGCTATCGCACCCCATGCCAGAAAACCTGTTTCAACAAAGGGCCAAAACAACAGGGATACAGTGGATGCTAAATGCTGTCTGACCCAGAGAAACCGAGGACACATTGGTCAAATATTACTAGGACATTTTGTTCTGTATTTGCAGAAATAGTAATCTTAATAAAAAAAGGGACCTGTCCCAAAATACATGTTTTTGTTCAGGTCTCTATGGGAAGAAACTTGCCATTTATTATTAGCATCAGTGCTGCTGCAACCCACCTTGTTAATTCAAAGATTAATTTATAAGCTGCATTGATATGTTGCACTCAGCTCTGGGAGTACTGAAATGCTTTTCTGTGCAGTTTCCCCCACCCCCCCAAGTTTGGTTGCCCTCCCCACCACTAATCTAAATTTGCTTTTATGTGCTAGGAAAACAAAAAAAAAGTGTGAATTTTCCACTTCTGAACATCTTGTCCTCCTAATTTGTACAGTGCTGGTTTGTTCGGCACAGAAACAGTACTAGGAACAGAATAAATTTAGCTGCAAGGCAGAGTGGGGGCAGGGAGGGGGACGGGAGAGTAAGCAGAGCGGGGCTCTGCAGTGGGGCTGCTCTTCTCTTGTTGCCCTGCAAGCAGGTTTCATTATACCCCTGCCCTCTTCCTGCAACCTTCCCTTTGCCAACTGCACGCATCCAGGTTGGAAATGCCAGATCCAGGCACAGCCTCTGCATCATTTTCTCTTCCTCCCTTCTTCCCACTTTCCTCATAAATTTGCCTTTCCTCAAATTAGGTTTGTTTTAAGGTGTTTTTCCCTCTCTTCCTTCCATCTGTTGATTCCCTGGATGCCACATGCCCCCTCGGGGTCTCTCAGCCTCCTTTGGCACCCTGTGCCCTCCTTCCAGCCCATCCCCTCCCCTGCCTCTCCTTGGGCACAGCTCCTTAGCACATCCACTTTGACACTTTCCCCCCAGACTCTTCCCTTCCCATTTATCAGCTCCATCCCAGTTGCCTCCCCAGAGTCCTCCAGTTCTCCCTCGCTAGGCATTGCTCATGCTCGAGATAGCCAAGGAGGTCACTGAGCCTTAAGACCAGCATTACTGAGACTATATAATGAATATATGCACCAGAGCCACTCAGGAAAAAAGCTGGGGACTGAGGTGAAATGGAAAATTAACTGAAAGCAGAGAGCAAATATCTTTGTGCATCTGGGCCTAAAGACTACGCAGGGGAGCCTTGGCAAGCTGCTTAATGCAACGTACAGGCAACTTGGAGAAAATCAGTAGCAGCAAATCCACAAGTTAACCCAGGCAACTTCTTGAACCTCTTGCCCATTCAATTTGAACTACCATTTTGTTTGGAATAAATATCAAGTTCTCATCTTTTGAGATAAAAAGGGCAACTGGAAATCAGATTTTGTTATTTCAAAATATCAAGTCTTAACATTTTATTTGGCAACATAATGAGCCTTTGAAAGGGAGAGAGGGAATGGCCAGCTTCATCTTTACTGATGAACTTTAACTTCCTTAGCCAAGATGAAGACAGAAACAGACAGATCGGTTATTAGCCCACGAGAGTCGAGTATCCTTACATTTATGGAATAGCAACAGACACATAAACCATGGTAAGTGGCTATCTTCAGCCAGGAATTTAACACCAGCTATGAAGAGAAAGCAGGTCAGAATCTGCACTGATAAAAGGCATCTTGTGCTACTTGATCATCAGTGCCATAATTTGGGGTGTTTAATCTTTTTTCTTGGAGTGACAACTTGCCTATTCTTTGGGGTCTGAGGAAACATAAGGATTGTCACACTGGTATCAGCAAATAAATATGTTAATTTAGCACCAGCGATTCCAGAGCACAGACCTTCACCCCAACAACATGAGTGAATGTCTGCCTACCACCCCCTGCTGATAAGATCTTAAATCACCCTCTAGTGCTCTCCAGAGCCTGAGGTGAAACATGCAATGAGCAGGTTTTGCAATCAGAGTGGCCTGAGGATTGCAATAATTCATGCCTCCCCCAGGAAGCCCCTACATGGGGTAGGTCACATCAGGAAGCTTCAGTGCCAGCGCCAGTAAGGGATGGCTGTTGGAGCTGTGGTGCCAGCGCAGCCTGATGGCTATGGCTATCTCCAGGAGGTTTTTCCCCTAAGCTTTACAGGGCAGCTGAGGACTGTCAAAGGAAGACTGCATGCAAACAAAGGAAAAATTACATTCAAAAGCATGGCTGATGGCTGTTCTGAACAATCCCAAAAAGGCACAGCCAGACACCCTGTATTTCATTATCACAATTATGGCCTAATGAATCAGTGCAATTACCAGGCATATACTATTAAAAACATTTCTGAATCTGTCAAAAAAAATATACACATTTTCTCTGTATATGTCTACTGAAAGTAGACTTGTGAGAGAACAAATGCATTTCTGCCTTCTCTCATGGCAGTGAATGGTACTGGGCTTGAAACAAATGCATTTTCTTTTTATGCTTCAATCATCTTCAGCACCTGTGTGAATAACATAGCCCCCAGCTATAAGGTCACAACCACCATTCCTTGCTGCAGCCATTTCTGCAAGAGCTGGAAAAGTCCCTCCTCAAAACAAGTCTAGTGTGTGGGCAATGGGGTTTTATTGCCAAGTGCCACAGATATATTCTATTCAGATAATGGCAAAATAACGTCTATCCAGAGATCTTGTTACCACTTAGAGAGAACTTGTACGTAACTGTTCACATGGGGGCCACTTTGCTGGTAAAGCAACCTCCTGGTCAGTCTCTCTTTCTCCTTGTAAGAGATGTGTCAGTGTCTCCTGGTCCCACCAACCTCATGCAGATGGCTAAGAGGGTTAACTTGCTAGCTAAAAAAACATTTGCTCATCTGTCACATGAGACCTGCTCCAGAAATTTCTATACCCAAGCACGGCCCCTGAAGAGCCATGTCCCCTCGTACCCCTCCCAAGGAAGGCACCTTCTTAAGCACAAGGAAAGAGTTAATGACGTACTGCTGCGTTGTAGAACATGACTGATACTGAATAAGCCCATGTATAGGACTTCTGGTCTGTAGCAAATTGATGTCATGATATAATTTTTTAATTTTATCTCTATAAAGAAATAAACATATGCACAGATCATGTTTATTTCACTCTATCAAATATAATTTTAACAAACATGACACAATTTTTACTGTGTAACAGAATGTCTCTGTTAAATATTATAAGTTTCAGTGCTTTGTAATTGTATTTCAATAGGCACAAGAAGCATTTCACTGCACAGCAAATGCATTTCATTGAATAGTATAAATTTACACTCTGTTGTAAATGAATGTTCATTTTACATTGTAATTTTTTTTACTGCAGAATGTTGCCATTTTAGTATTCACTGTAATCACTCCACTGTGTTGCAAGCAAATGTCATTTATATGATATGTAAAAATTCAGAGAATTCAATTTAAGGGATCTCAGTCTGAAGTATAAATACATGCAAACCACGTAACACAAATAAACTTACTCCAGATGGTTGGTTATAGCAGATAAAATCAAATCTCACCATCCTAAGAAATTAAATTCCCAGTACAAATATAGGCAATTCAGTAGTTTCTGCTGACCAAAATGGCCAGAAAATTAGCACCAATCCAAACATAATAAATGTAATGAAGTTTTTGCCACTAATAAGAGACCAAACGTTATGTTTTCTAGATGGTTTAACAGCTTTTCTGTCTAAATGTTTTTGAGCATCCACAGAGATTCCCCCAGCTATCTGCCCCAGAAAATACTTTACGTGTAAATATCTAGAAACAGAAAACTATCGATACAATAAAACAAATTACTCTAAAAGCAACAATGCTTTATTTGCTTCTCTACCATTACAGCTGCCTGGAGTACTTACAGTACAGCCCAAGAGCATTAACAAACAGCCAAGCTATTTCTTCTCTGTTGATAGCCACCTTATTGCTTTCAGCAGCGAGCAAATTAAACCTTCAAAATAATTCTCATGTGCACTGACTGTAAAGTGAATTTAAATTAAAGTAATACATTACAAGAAAAGTGAGTACCTAGCCAGAGTTCTCAGCAGCCTCTTTCTTCTTCCAAAACCATCCTTAATGCACACAAATATAGTTACACAGTTCACACCTGCCAACATACATCTGCACATACCATATGGTGCAGGACACACCTGATCCCAGCACTCACACACATATGTATTTGCAAACACCTCCTGCCACCAGGAGACAGATGAGTCCAGCCAAGTGCTACTAAAACCAAACAAGAAATGCCTCGCTGCCCATTTCTCCTCCGTCAGGCACCCACACGTCCTCCCCAAGGGCGGGTCAGAGCACAGAGCAAGCTTTAAAACAGCAATATTCACCCCAGTCACACTAAACAGATGAAGGTATGGATATGAAGCCAAAGAAATGAAATTACTCACTCAACGGCACAGAACAAGCCTACAGTGGGACAAAGGCTCGAAGAGAAATCTTGCATAGCCCTGCTGGTATCCTTCTCCTTGTATGTATCTATAGATAGTTCCCAAGCTTAAAGCTTGGACCTGGGAGCAGTCTGTGAGGCTGTCTCATGCCTTTCACTTGCTGGCTGCAGCGCAGAGCTAAAAGTTACACTGAGAAGGTTTTAATTGCTCTGTTTTCCTAAGGTAGTGGAAGAAGGATGGAGGTGAACTGATAGATCTGAAGTGCTCTAAAACAGGCTGTGGCCTCCAACGCAGCTTCTCTGCTCTCAGGCTGCTAGAGGGATCCAAGCCTCAGAAAGTCGGAACATCCCAATGTGAGTGAGCTGAATTTCATCAGAATAACTACCTCTCAGAAATGTAATTCAGCTTAGATGAAAATTAGGGAACCTCCTTACTGGCAATTTATTTATTAAATAATAAAGTTATTTGAAATGCCGTTCCTTTTGTTTCTGTGCACATATAGCTCAGTTCTGGCTTCTGTACCTCTTGCTTGAAAATTTTAGGCCACACTCAAGAACAATCCTAAAAATTTCTGCTCTTACTCTAGGCCAAAAGTTAAAGTTAGCTACCTGCAAGTAACCCCCTGCAAGCACCTCAACAGGTTCATCACAGCAGAAATGGCTCTAAGTCAGGCACTAGGCACAGTCAGGTTCAGAAATGGATATAAGCAGATTTAAATAGGCAGAACACCTGACTGCATCCACGCTCTGAAACCCAACAGGCATTCAGTAGAAACGTACAGCACAGAGCAGAAGAGAAAACCAGCAGCAAAACAAGAGCAGCCCTGCTCATGGTAGGTATTGTTCTTCTGCAGGACCACAGAAATACTAAGAGATATTTTGTTGTGTGACTCCCCAGCCCCTTGCAGAGCAAAGCAAACACCATTAGGCCTGCTTTACAGTGGAGATGCCACAAAGCTCTCCAAAGCAGCCCCAGAGCCATTCACCAATTCACTGGGGATAGATACACAACCTATATGTCCTGAGACCCTACCTGTTAGCAGACAGCCACCTGGTCTGTGTCTCCAGATTGTTCTCAATGGAGTTTGTGCTGGCTAGGGACACTCAGCTGGGAAAAGCTCTGGGCTCTTCCACCTCAGCTGGGTTAGGATGTTATGTTTAGTGCAGTGGCACCAGCTCTGTCCACAGTAAAGGCCAGCTACTATAACACTGTATTACTGATACTCACATTTTTTCCATACTGCAAAAGCATGTCTCACCTCCTCCTCATTTACATCCCAACTGAGCATGGCTTCAATTATCAGCTCTTTTGGTTCAAAAGGTGCAGGGTAACTAACAAGCTTTCTTCTGTAACCTCAGACACTCCAGAGGACTGGAATTTAGCACTGCAAACCTTAACAAAACCAGGTTTGGCTTAATTAATTTTTAATGTCCCTTCAGTGTCAAATAAGGAATTCCTTCATCACAGCCAACACACAAGCCCTCAAGATTCCCTTTCATACAAAGTTGTACATCATGTTTCTCCTTACCCTTATGCACTAACGCACACGAAGCATCAGCTCATTACTCTGTGCAGTGCAGATTTGGTTACCAAAATCTGTTCTAAACATTCTTGAGAAATGTCTGGCAACTCCTGGCATTAGCACCTAGCTCCTCCGGGATTACTCCTCAGTGTTGCAAAGCTGTCCATGCTGTTGCTCGGTACAAGATTGGATTTACTGGCATTGCATTTCCTGATTAAGCCTTCCAGGTTGGAGGTTTCCAACCACAGTCCCTTGGAAGCCTGTCAGTTACGTATGGGTCCGGCATTAGAGCAGTTTAGGTACCCTTTTATAGAAAGAGACCGATATTGCTGGACGGGAACTGTGTTATCTGCACTGCAGGTCACCAAGTACTCAGTGTTTGCTGCTAATTAAATTCACTGTGGGAAGCTCCTTACATCTCCACGTGATATATAACTGCAGAGCTGGATGTTGCCCCTAATTGCTTTTTGTAACAAGGTTATAAAAGTCATGCTATTATGTCCAGATACGGCAGGGCCCTGACAACAGTACATGATCATAAATGACATTAATACCACACTGCATTGTACCAAAATTGGATATTAACGAGGAAGTTGCAGTCCTCTGTCAGTATGTTCTTATTTTGGTCATTTAAGAGCTGTATTTTCACAGGAAGGTTACGGAGCATTAAAGTGAAACTCAAAGTAAAGTTTGGGGCCATCCATATAATCTAAATGATGTGATAAGTTTAAGACACAAGATAGTCTATATGAGCAATATTTTTAATTGCTGGCTTACATGATTTCTCTAATAGCATATTACCTTTTGTTTTCTTCACCCTAACACCGAAGGAAACTGAATGAATGAGTACATACCAACGCAACTTTGCTTGCGATGACTGATTACGTTACTTGGCAAGGAGCTACGTGTTGAGCAATCACTATATACAACACGACCAGCTGCCTTCCCCCCGCCAAGAAAGAGCTACTGCACAGTTCGACGCTTGAGCAAAAGGGATAAGAGTAACAGAGCTGAAACTACACAAAACCATCCCGGATATGATTGGGTTTAGTCTCAACCATGAATGAAATAGGGGAAAAGAAAGAAGTTAAGCCAGCCTGAAACAAGCCTCTTGGCACAATCGTTGTTATTTCCATCTAAAAACACATTCCTTCGGAACCCGAATCCTGCGGAAGCCTTCCCTGGGCACAGTCTCCCATGCTACTGGGCAAAAGATTAAAATTAAGTCTCAGAAGATGATTCACCCAGGGCAAGCAGGAGAAAAGCATTCCTAATGTTCATATTACTAATGGGTATATTCTGCCACTACTTGTACTTTTGCAAGTCTCACCAGACGTCAGAGGCAGAATTCATCCGTGCTGATTTTGATATGTGAACTAGAAGTCTGGGCATGCTTTATGTAGGGATAGGCGCTACTAGATCATGAAGTATTTTTCTAAGGTAATTGCCTAACATCGGTCAGGAAAACAGTTCTTTAGAAAGGCTTATTGTCCACTTCTGAAAAATAAAGCACCAGCTACCAGGTCAGATGGAGACACCTCCATTGCAAAGGGAAGAAGTGCCATGCTAAATGACCCCTGCAAACCAAACTCATGTGGCACAGGCTTGCCTAAGACCAATAGCAATTGATTATTAGCCATTTAATCAGTTAATCACATTCTGATATGCATTTGGCCTAGAAAATGCTCACTAGTCCTACATATGTACCATGTTTACATTAACATTTCGGAAAGCTTAGCAGCTTCCAAGTTCTTTTATGTTTGAATACAGCAGAGATCTCTAGGAAAACCTGATCAGGAAACATAGTGTAAATAATAAATTATAACACATAGCGTAATGAATTTATTATAACAGACACCTGTATGAAAACAGTCTTAAAGCTAGGCAACTACAATCACTTCACACACAAGTCACTGCTATCTAATTATATTTTTTTATCTATTGCTGAGTCAAGAATAAAATACAATTTTACCAAATATTTTAAGCAAAAAATAAAGGACAAAGCCACTTAGGAAAGGACTGTTCCATTTAGATATGCCTTTATCTAAGAGCAGGGTAATAAAACATTTTAGCCCTTTCCACCAGCCAGATCTCTACAGAATCAAAACCCTCAGCAGCACATCTCTAACTAAAAAGTGCCACGGAACAAAGCTTGCCTTGCTCAGGAGCAGTAGCTCATACAACGTTACATCAGGTTTTTCAGCTTACGGACAGAAAAGATTAGGTTATCCTGTCTGTCTTTGCATCTTTCCCAGTCCTTTACATTTCCACCAGGAATCCAGGTAGGACTTCAATGGCTTTGGTTTGTCTGAAGTATATTTCCAAAGGCGGCATTCAGTCTCAATCTGATCATGAGTGAGGCAAAGGGGGGAACATTCACACAACTCACTGAATGGTTCTGTTTCAAATGCATGGCAGAAACTTGTTAAACGATTTCTCAGATGGCAAAAAGAAAACCCTGGGGGGGATCAAGGCATTATTTGTTGTTCTGTGCCTGCAACATCTGAGATTTCCCTATAATGGAAGAGGAGACCATGGGGAGCTGCAGATGTTCCCAGCAGCATCTCTCTGCAGTAGCAAAGGCAGTCCCTTCTGGCAGCTCCCAATATGACAGCTGTGTCACAGAGGCCTCGATGACACTAAAGCATTAAAATCCCACTTGAGCTGTACTGGTGTTCGCCAGTCATATATGAGGGGAGACAATAAATAACTTAGTATTCTATTATTTATAACATATAATTACATCTGTAGAGACATGTAGAGTCTCCCTCTCTGGAGATATTCAAAACCCGCCCAGACACAATCCTGTGCAACATGCTCTATGTGATCCTGCTCTAACAGGTGGGTTGAACTAGGTGATCTCTAGAGATCCTTTCCAACCCCTACCAATCTGTGAATCTAAACATATATTATTACATATGAATAGATGTTATTATATATAATAAAATGACTAATATAATATCTAATAATGCAAGACCTTTGACATGGTCCCCCACAACATCTTTCCCTCTAAATTGGAGCAATATGGATTTGATGGGTGGACTGTTTGGTAGGTGAGGATTGGTTGGATGGGTAGCAGCCAACATCTCAATGTCCGGATGGAGATCAGTGACAAGTGGGGGTCTGTACTGGGATCAGCACTGTTTAATATCTTCATCAATGACAGACAGTGGCATTGAGTGCACCCTCAGCAAGTTTGTAGGTGGCACCAAGCTGTGTGGTGCAGTTGACACACCTGAAGGACAGGATGCCATCCAGAGGGACCTGGACAAGCTTGAGAAGTAGGCCCGTGGGAACCTCATGAGGTTCAACAAGGCCACATGCAAGACCCTGCACCTGGGTCAGGGTGACCCCGGTATCAATACAGGCTGGGGATTGAAGGGATTGAGAGCAGCCCTAAGGAAAAGGACTTGGGAGTGTCGCTCAACTAGAAGCTCAACATGAGCTGGCAATGTGCGCTTGCAGCCCAGCAAGCCAACCGTATCCTGGACTGCATCAAAAGCAGCGCAACCAGCAGACGAAGGGAGACTCTTGCTGCCTGCTCTCGTGAGACCCCACCTGGAGTACTGCATCTGGCTTTGGGGTTCTCAGTACACAAGAGACATGGATCTGTTGGAGCGGGTCCAGAGGAGGGCCACAAAAAAGATCAGAGGGCTGGAGCACCTCTCCTATGAGGAAAGGCTGAGAGAGTTGGGGTTGTTCAGCTGCAGAAGAGAAGGCTCTGGGGAGACCTTACAGCAGCCTGTCAGTACTTAAAGAGGGCTTATAAGAAAGGTGGGAACCAGCTAGCAGGCCCTGTTGCAATAGGACAACTAAACTGTAAACTAAACAAGGGTAGATTTAGACTAGATATAAAGAAGAAATATTTTACGATGAAGGTTGTGAAACACTGGCACAGGTTGCCCAGAGAGGTGGTAGATGCCTCATCCCTGGAAACACTCACAGTCAGGTTGGATAGGGCTCTGAGCAACCTGATCTAGTTGAAGATGTCCCTGCTCATTGCAGGGAGGTTGGACTAGATGACCTTTAAAGGTCCCTTCCAACCCAAACTATTCTATGATTCTAACGCCCAGCTGCATATTCACATTCTTACAAGATATTTGTACAAACACTAGGCACTTGACTACATCAACAGCTTAGCACCATTTCTTATACCACTACTAGTTTCTTACCATAACATAAAATATAATAACTGCTTGCATTCAGGTGCAATAGGGACTTTATGTTAGGGCTTCTGTCAGTCATGTGGCACCCTGGCTCTACAATGATGGGCATTGTGCTGATAGGAAGTTAGAGCAACTCTGTTTCAAGAATGTCTACAAATTGAAAAGCACCATTTATTGGGGACAAATTACATTCAGTTTCACACATTCTTACATTTTCTTAGTGGCAGCATTAAAAAAAAAGTGAGAAAGATTTCAGCATGTACATTATGTAAAGAATCATAGGAGAATGACGTTAGAGGGCTGCAGAAAGCTCAACAGACCAGCATTAGAGGTTGGTGGGGACATGTTTACTGAGCTGGTTGCTGACTCTTATTTGCAATTCAAGAAGTCTGTGATTGATCAGACCATTGTTTCTTCTCCTCTGACTGAAGTCCTTTCCACCCTCAGGGAAATACCAAAGAACAGTTAGTGAATAATGCACTTTAGGTATAAAACTGTGGCATTTGGTGGATATTTTAACTAATGCTGGCATTTCATTTAATGATATCAAATAAAAAATTATACAGCCTGATTTCCCTCATGCTA
Source organism: Grus americana (assembly GCF_028858705.1). Classification (NCBI taxonomy): domain Eukaryota; kingdom Metazoa; phylum Chordata; class Aves; order Gruiformes; family Gruidae; genus Grus; species Grus americana. The sequence continues at coordinate 56,219 of NW_026561381.1, read as the reverse complement.
TTCCAATCAGCAGCAATTGCAGCCTGAGTCTCAGGTTGAAGATTATATTTGCAAATTAGATTTTGGGGGGTGGGGGAAATAAATCTGTTACTCCATGGTTTGATCAAAATTTTGAAAGCTAGTCTTACAATGAAAGGGTAAAATCTTGGCTGCAAAGTCAACATGAGCCTTATCCAAAATTTCTCACAGCTCTTTTAATAGCATAAATGTTTCAAGCTAGTACATCTGGGTCTCTGAAACAGTGGCAGCAGTATTTCAAATATTCTCAAAGCCAGCTACTTGGATGGGCTTGAATTAGTGACAATAATTGTGAAGATTAGCTTCTCAGGCCAAATAAAAACAAGCCAGGGCCACGCAGGCAGGCTTAGTTCCCTCACAGGAAACGTGAGAGAGTAGCAGGATGCCAGGGCTCCAAAGGGGAAAAGCTGAAGGGCATATCAGCACACGTACCAAGTGGCAGAAAATTAACAATTTTGATACTGCAGCTACTCCAAAACACATATCACTGAATATATAAATACAAAGAATAGAATAGGAGTGATCAGTGCAAAACTGGAAAATATCTATCTGGCATGGTTTGGGCACCAAATAATAAATAATTGTACCCCAAATCGTAACTGCTGAACCAAAACTTGATTTAGGCCACAGGAGGGACCACAAGGGATGCATCAAGCAGCATTCAGCAAAGCAGCACATACCAGACCTTTCCCATCAACAGGATTCTCCAAACAGACCGTTTAGGCAGGTCATGAAACAGCAAGATACCAGCTGTTTGCATTTACTTTTTTCTTGTTACATTTCCAAAATAAACTTTTTCTTAAGACAAACTTGACCGAATTTAGATACAATGTTGCCTCTTGCCCCAACCATTTTAATCAATTTGATAAGCAAGCCAGATTGTATGCCAATGCTTCCAACAATTAACTTGCAAGAAATCCTGTGATGAACCCTAGTCTCTTTTCACACTGATTTTATAATACTCACAGATCTTTACACTTACTCATATACAATTTGAAAATAAAACACTGCCAGGCTAGCAGACAAATCAGTAACCTAAATGTTCCAGAAAATTAAATGATATATGCCTTAGCTGTCCTGCAAGGCTTGCAGAAGCAGGAAGAAGTATCACCAAATAACTTGAATTCAATAATTCCCCAGAAGCACCAGTTCTCCTAACCTTAGGAAATTCTGATGCAGCTAGTAAGGGAAAATACATCTCTCCGGCAGCTAACTACAAAAGGAGCAAGTGGAATGTTCAGGATAAAGAAAACATTGAAAAAAAGATTAATACACTGCAAAATATATATGAAGAGAAGGGGCAGAAGATTTCTCCTCTGCCAAGCAGTACCCCAGGCCAGAGGGTGACAGATCCATCCTGTGCTAACGCTTCCTTTCCGCTTTGATCACAACCACTTTTATTTTTTTATTTATTTTAAATACTGGCTTTGAAGTTTTCAGTTATGGGAATGAAATAAAAGGATGTGTTACAAAACATCTCATGATTAGCCGTTTGGTCTGACCAGCTGAGCTTCTTTCAAAGTTATGCAAGAGAAGCTGAGCAGGCCCTCAAGCACAGGATGCTCCGTGGCTTTAACTGGAGCCTGATCAAATCGTTTTCTTCCTATTGGAGGATGCAGTCTTGCAGCCCTGCTGCTGAAATGATGCTTTGATAATACCTTGTGGAAAATTGGCAAGAGCAACCATTTAATGTCACATTTCTGCTTTTACTGAGCAGCTCTTATTACTTTATATGCATTAAAAATGCATGGCTACTTATAAATCTTTGATTACACTATGCGCTAGACCTGTTACATTTTTCACCTCCCTTCCAGGATAAAATCTACAGAATGCATATATGCCACACAGGACATGGGATACTTTGCAAATTCAGCATGGGCATTCATTCAACGGGGAGCAGCAGCTGTTTGCAGGAATGGTACCAAAACCAGGAAGGCAGGCTTTGTCCTTTTTAGCAAATAATTATGTTGGAATTGTGTGAGGCAGCCTCAGTGCTTCTAGGTGGTGTGTTTGGAGGCTGAGGCACCCTCTTTCTCTTTTCATTGACCCTCCTCTCATGTTCCAGCTATGAGACAGAGCACAACTGGAGACTCTTGCCGGATGAGTTATTATAATCATTTTTTACGGCTCCAGGCAAGAAAAATACCTCATGAAAGGGACACACTTGTCAGGATATCTGAGTTTCGTAAAAAAAGTGAACCAGTAGCCTACAAATCTACCTAGTAGTTGGAAGGAATCACTCATAAAAGATGCATAGCAGCTATTGAGTACATTCATCAATCCAACCTCCTACCAACAGCTACTCTTGACAAAGCCACCAATCTATTGCCCTACTTGCAAGCATTCTCCACCTTTCTTACCCTTCAGCCCTACTCCTTGTATCTTCTGCTTCTACAACCCCACCTCACTCCTGTGCTGTTCCTCTTGCCACCCAGTCCTCAGCAATCAAGCACTACCATCACAACGCCTCCTAGCAAGGCCAGTCAGCCTGTATTAAACTTGTTGAAGAGACAAGAGCACCCCTGGGGAACCTCCTTACCCCCTGAGAAGTGAGAGGTGCAAATCACTCCAAGGCCCATCAAGCTGCAGAGATATCCTAAAAAACACAGTCTAATAAGCCAAGAAAACAACGCGCTTAGCAAGGAAAATGCTAAAAAGAGAAAAAAAAAAAGCAAAACCAAACGTCAACATGCAAAATGAAGATTTTTGAGGTAAAGATCACACTGCCTGAAAAAGATCCCACTCTAATTCTTGCCATACCACCCATCGCCTTGAGAATTACCACAATAAAGTAGATGTACTGTCTTCCAGTTTAAAGCTGGTTTTAGAAGAAGAAGGTATTTCTCTGTCCATGTTGATTTTTTTCCCAGCAGTAGTAGTTTGGCAGGATTGAGGAGTCTGAAATCACAAGACAAAAGACTTAAAGGAAGGGGTGGGGAAAACTTCTTCTATCACTTAGGTAGTGGTGAATGAGATTTGCACCTGGGCCAAGTACCCATTAGTCTGCAGCAGGTCCTGGTAAAAATGCCCTTCTCTGCTCTTAACCCTTGCAGCACTGGCTCTCTCCCAGGCCCACCTAGTGGCACCTATTGTTTCCTTGCTGACTGCTTCACCACACACACACACACACTGCTGTGTTCTGTGCTTTGAAATAATTTCTTAGTGCTTAGGTATTGTGCAAATTACAGCTAGAAGGCTCTACTGGTTTTCAGCTTCCTTTCTTTTTCAAGCCAGTGTCAGTTCAGCTGCTCTTTGGAACTGCCTGTTCCATGTATCAGGAGATTTTGAAGAAAATGTGTTATTTTCATGAGGGCTGACACAGCCATTTTCTCCACTTATTCTTACTGATTTTTTTCCCCTGATGTAGTGCATTATACAAGCTCCTCTCTCAGTTTCATTTTTTTACAGCCATGTTTTAATATCCTTTAGAAAATGCATGCATTATTTAGCATATTGCAGAGTGAGGATAGGCCAGGTGTGAATCATTTTACATTGCAGGAAAACAAGTTCTCTTCTCTGTATAATTATCAAATCTACTTTGACAGAGAGCGTTTCTCTACAGGTAGACTACAACACTCAGTTACCTTATGCCACTTGATAAATATTCAGAGGTCACTACACCAGGATTTCCTCTGAAAGGCAGAGTACTTAGAAATAGGGAACTAGTCAAGGTTAGGAGAAGCAGTCCTATGTGAAACTTGGCTTCTTCAATAGAAGATCAGAATTTCTCAATACTTAGAGCTGAACATTGAGAACAGGAATAGCTTTGCTTCCAGTTCCAACATTATCTGAGGAATATCAGTTATCAAGGAGGTAGAAATACACAGTTTTACCAGCAGTAATAATGTGTTTCAAAGTTTGAACTTGGTGAAACACAGCAGATACAGAAATCATTTGAAAGGTAGGTGACACTATGCAATGTTACCATGCAGGCACAGTATCACTCCACCTGTGTCAAATTTACCTTAGATGACACTTCTTTTTCACCAAGGCATTGAAGCTTTCCCCTTAAAATCCACTTTTATATGCTTTCCTTTTATTTGCTCCCCCATTAGCCTTTTCAGTGGAGTTAAACTGGAGGCTAATCCCTTTGATTTGAGGGTTGTCTACATGAGGGTACTTGAGAGAAATAAATTCAAACTAATTAAGGGTTTAAATTCAAGCCAAAGGAGTCAACCTGCATGAGTCCACCTTATGGAAACCTGTTCACAGCAGCCTGACCACAGTTAAGCAGAGTTTGTTTCCACAGAGGACAACGTAGGCTACGTGTGTAGGCTGTACCTGATTTGTCTGGGTGCATTAGCTGTCAAACATTCACAAAACCTGCAATAGCACGTTTGCTCAGGACAACCTCCCCGTGACAGCACAAAAAAAAGCCCAAGCACTGCGTTTTTTATGTCAGTGCAGGCAGCCACTTCAAATACTTCTACACCTAAATCGAACTGCAATGCCTTTAGTTCCCAATGAGCATCTACGCGAAGTATTAACATGGCTTACCCCAGTATAAGTCTTAGCTCAGACAAAGCATCCCTGAGCAGCCAGGCTATGCTCTCAGGTGTCACTACTTAATGTGATCAGGAGTAGCTGGGTTGCAACCTGCTTCTTTTCATTCTTCTGAGCAGGGACTAGGGCTGTGAGTGCAAAGTGATCTGAAAGTCCATTCTCCTCTCGGATTGATAGGGCAATGTGTGTGTTTTAAAGGACAGATTTCAGCTGCTGGTCTGTTTTCCTTGACCACCAAAAAACCTCACTGCCATATCCAAACTGTTTCAAAATGCCACTCCATTATTTGCACACAAGAATTTGTTTAAATAACATGCACTATCTAAAGCTCTTCTGCACGCTTCCACTTCTGAGACATTCCAGCACCAGAGGTGACCATATAAAACTTCTTCCAACCATCTCCCCTTTTTCCCTTTACTGGGGAGGCCTCATCCCTGCCCACTGGAGCTGCTCTTTGCAGACCACCCTATTACAAACAGCCCAACGACTGTGCCTATACCCGGGGAACATGGCTTCCTGCTTCCCCGCTAGTGCTGAGCAATGCAGACAAAAGGAGCAGACTGCTTACGGATCCTGTCCTTCCCAAGGGAGTTTCTTCGCTGCCAGGTTCCAAAATCACACACCAGCTTGTGCCCTGTTTTTGGCCTGGTGTATCTGCCTTTTCTGTACAGCAGTTGGGCTTGTGCAAGAGGACGACAGAGCCAGACCTTGCACACAGCCTGGGCACCTGACTCACAGACGTAAGGCAAGGGACTGAATTTCCTCTTTCAGTTCCTCAGAGGAACTGAACCTGAGTCCTCCACTTCCTTGGAAAGAACTCTGATCACTAGGATACCTATAGTTGGAAAGTATTACCTCCTCCATCTCCTTCAGCAAATAATAATGCAGTTCCATGTAATAATTCAGTGTTGTAATAGGAAATTAAAAAATGCCAACAACTGTTCATGCAAGGCCTCCTAAGAAGAGCTTTTGTGCTTTTAAAAATCAACAATCCCAAAATTAAATGGGACGTTAACGTGATCCCCTTTGTGCAGTTGAGTCTGCTATATGTGCAAGCACTTTGTGTCATTTTTTGGTACCAGCATAAGCATATGGGATCAGACACAGATGAGGAGTACTGAACTCTTTTGCTGACAGATGAATGAATTCAAGCTGAAGCAGCAGCACAGATCTCACACTAGCCAGTCCAAAAATAGCAAAGAAATTCCGTTTCTACATTTAGCACTGTGTGGAATGGTTTATGTGTTCATTGATGAGCTCCTAGGCTAGCTAAAGTTTTACAAGAGCTATATCTCTTTATTTCTACAATCAAAAGGGTGTAGGAGTTTAGAATATTAGCAAGATATTATCTCCCTTTTCGCTTGCATTGCATTCAGCAAGGCTGGCTCCACTAAATAGCACATAAATCTTAACTGTCTGCAATCTGTAATAGAAAGATGTCTTTGAAAAAGGGTTTCTTGGCAGACTATTATCCATTTTGTACCACTTTTTCTTGCCTTGTTCTGTTTCTTTTTTCTTCAATGAGAATGAAACAGAGATTTTTTCCTCTCTTTCTTTTCTTTTCCTTTTTTTTTTTTCCCCCCGATCTTATTCTTGTGTCTGATATATAAGATCACTGATAAAATGTAGCTTTTCATTTTGGCAGCTTTTTTAAAATGGATTCCATAGCACGATCTGACCAGTGACAAATGACCCAGCACTTCCACTTGGAATACTAAAGCTGAATTATCTGGCTTCCTGGGGTCTGATGGAGAAGCAGTGAGAATTAAAAAAATTACTGCACAAGAGCAGTGGTGACTGATGTAGGGTCTGCATGCTGAGCTTTTGACCTGAACCATTTCTACAGTAACTGTGCGATGTATTGTGCTTTCTATTCTCAGACTCATATTGGAAGCCAATTAAATTAAAAGGCTATTCATTTCATTACATTTGTCTTCGGGACACTCAAATAGAAATGCAAACGATTCCTGTTCAGAGTTCCCCGCATCAGAGAAACTGATATTGTACTGCTAATTTGTGATAACAATATAAACCAATATGCAATCTGCACTGATTTAAAAGATGTGCATAGGGTGTACAGTGAACTTACAAAACACTGATTAGGGAGATCATGAAATTAAATCTTCCGAAGGGCACTTGTTTCAAACCCTCAAGGCAGCTCTTTTTCTTGGTTTAATCAGATAGCTAATCATTGTAACTCACACTTTCCAAGAGCCAGATTCATCAATACTGGGAAACATGGATTTGTAATATTGAACAATTATAGTCTCAGGAAAGCTTGGTGAAAATAAAAGCTGTAAAAAGCTGGTCCGTAAGCACTTTGCCGTTTTAAAAAAGGCAACGGAGCAAATGAGAGAATATTTCCTACTAAAATAAAGCGAGAATCATTTGAGGACTAATCTACCAATTTGAACAAAACATATTTCCAAATATGCCATTCTCTTAAGAACTGGTCTTAGCTCCAGCTCAGTGAGAAATTAACATTTTTGTCAAATCACGGAAAAGAAAATGCCATGAAACATTATTCAGCTGCCTGTATTTTTAGTCTAAATTAAGCTTCTGGTATAGCTCCCCATGTCACTTAGAGCGATAGTAATTTCTGATCTGGAGGAATGACCTTCACATTGAAGGGAAAAGAGGAGACTTGAACACCATCCTGCAGGATACAAAATAACAGCCTGCAACATGCCATTTGTAGATCATTTTTGCAGGCTAGCAACCACAAATTGAAACTTGCCTATCATCAATGGCAGATCAAATTTTAGGGCTTTTATAATGGTCATGGTACTGAAAGCTTGTTGATAGAGTAGATGTGGGCTTATAATGGAGGCAGCAGCCTTCACCGCGGTTTATCTAGACATGGCTGGCAGGATATAATAAGCTAAACGAGGTTGAAATGACAAAAATATCTCCAGGCTTATGAAAACCTGGAACACTATTTCTAGGAAAACCTGGCAGTTTAGACAAAATTGACAAACACTTAACTCCCTTTTCAGATGGATGAAATCACTCGGAGCCAGAATCGTTCACCTGAAGTGCTGAAACTCATGGACCTTCCGCCAGGGGTGAGCTTGAAGACAGTCGTCTGGGTTGAGAAAATGAACTTGCCCCCCCAATATCATTAAATTAGTTTTGTTTTCTTCCCTCCCTGCCTCTCAATAAAATTTCACTCAGTTGTTGAAGTACTCAAGACAGAAAAATTTAAAGTAAAAAAGTAAAAAAAAAAGATTTCTTCAAATGGCTTGGAAATAGAAGCAAATATGAAAATTTCATGAAGGTCTCATGAGCACGTCTAGTCATCCTTTACTATAATAACTAGAAAGCAATAAAATAAAAATCAGCTGATTTAGAGATGACTGAAGGAGAGGCTCTTTTCAACAGTGTGTTATTAGCCTGAGGATTTTATGCCACAAAGTAGCAAACAGGTCAGCAGTTTAGCTGGCTTCCAAAAAAGCATACCCCCCCCCCCCCCCCGCCCAACATATTGCAAACCAAAACACCTAGCGGGGATTTGTATGTGTGCACACATGCATATGTACTTAATATAACAGGTGGAACAGCAGAAAGCAAGGTCTACACAACAAGGGCCAGAAACTCTGTGCGCGCACATTTTCCTATAAATTGCCCTGCTGTAAAGATTCTTGAACCATTTTCTGTCATGGCTGCAAGGGGCCCTGCTACAAGAGAAGATACTGATTTAGAAAATCCATAGGTCTATCTGATACGGAGCTTCCAGTCTTTCTGTATCCTTTGTTGGCTAATTTTCTTGCTTTGAGATAGTTTTCCTTATGATTGTAATTCCTTTGCAGAACATTAACCTCAAATTTGATGCAAAAGAGATGGGGCAAAACTTCTTCTTCCTACTCCAGTTTTGCAACTTAGATGATGAGGTCTCCAAGAAGGAAGATCTGTCTTTGATCATTTATTTTTGTTTGGTTCTCTAAGTATAACAACCAGTTTCTAATAAAAACTCCAATAGCTTTTCAAAGCTTTTCTCTTTCTGTATGACATCTTCCAAACTAACCCTTTTCCTGAATGTGAGTTTATTTGAAAAGATAGGACAGGAAGAGTCCATCCTGGATTTTTCAATTCATTTTTCTTAAATGAAAAAACTCTTTTAAAATACTAATTTTTCTTTTTTTAAAAGAAGGTATTTTTGGTGATTAGAGAAACCTGGAGGGAAAGATCTCTAAGTGGAACTCATTGCTGCAATGTAATTGTGGCCAAAGACTCAGCCAGATTTGAAGGAGGACTTGATTTTATAGAAGCAACAGCATTCAGTTACAAGAGCTAATGACAAAAAGAAGTATAATGGAAGGGAAAGAAAACTTGTTTCATTTAAGGACTTAACAATGCGTTCAGGACGAGACCTGATAAGGACGGATTACCTCATTATTTTCTCTTTATTAAGTGTTCTGCACAATCACTTCAGGTATGTCGTACTGTCCAGCGGTATGAGAAGACCTAAGATATGGAAGTTTATTCCTGTGAAAATAGCAGAGAAAATATACTTTTAAATATGGAAAAGTATCTGACCATCCTGATGACTGTGGGTATTGATAGTGGTAGTGGATACTGTACCATGCACGTATTCTATTATTTTATTCTGGTTTTGCATTTTTGTTAAGTTCTTTTTGCACAAGAGTGCTGGAAAAAAAAAGGAAAAAATGAAAAATAAATTTTATTTTCTCTACAAATTTGAACTTCTTTTAAATGTAGCTCTTTCCAAAAATAAAAAAGCATTATAAAGAAATCAATTTTTGGTGAAGAACAACTCAATGGGTGTTTTTCTTGACACACTCTAATAGAGTGGCTAATGTGCCCCAACAGTGAATAGACATTCAATACAAGACACCAGCCAGTCTACAGTAACCCACTTAAAATCCCAACAGCTTGGGCGTGGGGTTCCCAGCACTAGCAGTCTCACTCCACCCAGCTTCTGCTGCTGTGTCTCAGGACTTGGTAATGTGAGTAAGGAATTTCCATGACAGGGGCAGACAGGAGAGAAAACTGAAGATTGGACATCCTAGCCCCACAGAATTTAATACTATCAGAAAATCCACAAGGCAAACTTGTGCTTATTCTTTAGGTGTGGGTTTGTTGGGGTTTTCCTCCTGCTCCTTTATTTCATCACTGCTGAATGGCTTGAAACTCACAGTATCGTAGGGATCATATCATTGTTACCCCAGTAATATTAGGCTATTTAAAGCAACATCTTGACTCAAAATTAAGTTGGAACAAATCTCTAGGTGCACTCTTCTGCCCTCACCCTGATTTCCACTGCGGCAAAACAGACGAAGAGGAGACCAACGATAAGAAGCGCACCTTCTCCATGGTTTATTACTTCCACCGAGAATGAGGTGGAGACCGGTTCTTCCCCTCACACCCAAAAGATGCTCCATTGTCTTTGTATATTTGGCATTAAGGCAATGTAAACACCAGGAACAGAACTGCAGGATGAGTAGCAGCAATCAGGGGGATGAAGTGTACTCAGGGAGGATGTAAGATCCTTGAAAAAAATCAGGATAGAAGCACAAACAAATTACAACATGGTAAACTTAATATTCTGAAGGGCAACTATTCCTATGGATGCTTCCTTCCTCGTACCAAAACCTCCACCTTTTATTCATTGAAACATGATACCTCCTTTTAGGCACTCTTGATTCACATACAACATACACAAGATGGTGCTGATAGAGAAAAATCTCTCTCTCACTAAGTGTAAATTCAGCAGGCTATGCCATCCAAAGCACCAATCTCTTTGGTGATACAGAAGTAGGACATCTCTAAAAATAAGCCTTCTTGTAAGGAAGATATAAAAAAAAGTCAATCTCATATCTTCAATAAAAGCTTACTAAAGAAAAAAAAAATTCCCTGAGACTTAAAACACAAGCTTATAACGAAGCCCTTAGTTAAAGTTACAGTCCTTTCCAGGGAAAGCTATGGAGATAAAGGGAATATCATTGTAGAAGAGATAATTTTGTTAGTTCATTTGTATAATTAGAGATTTAAGTCATGAGGATCAGTCGTGTTCTGGCTTCAAATGTCAAATGTGAAGCTCTCAAGTATGCAGATTTTAGGAATTAGGCCAAAAAAAGTTTCAAAATTGGAGGGTATTTTGACTGGACCTTTAGCTTGAAGTCTCAAGTAAACTTAACTGAATTAAATATAATTTTTCATGACAGATTAGAGTGTACATTTGACCATCAGTTGCATCTCACATTCTGCCTCCTACCAGCTGGAACATTGATGAGACTTTTTATAACTTCGTTACAGCTACCTTGTGGAACAATGTAATCATATAAAATCTTATAGTACAGATGCACAAGTAAAACAATACCAGCTGCTGGCTTCTGGTCTTGTCATGCTGCTTTATCCCTTTACATCTCCCCATGCTATACAGTCCACCCCCACTGCACAGGGGCCACCTCTGAAGGATGCTATCTGCAGGGACAAGCTGATTGTTTTTCCCTGCCTAACATCCAAGACGCACAGTCCTTGAAGGAGTAGCAGAGACACAGGGCTTCATAGGCCCAGATATTACCAAGGGAGCCTCCTGAGCAAAGATATTATCTGATAATGTAGAGATTTTTAACTCCCTATTTTTTTTTTTTTTTTGTGAACAGATAAGTTAATGCTGAGAGGACAATAACCACCTATCTAACTGCTTGAAGTTATCCTCTTCCTCAAAGAAGAATTCCGCAAGGCTCTGGCACAGGGCTGCCCTCTGTAGCTAAAGAGCAGAGCAAGCCTTGTCTAAATTAAGCATTTGGATTTTCAGGATAAAAAGGCTTAATGTCATCTTTGTCGTTGGCTCTAAAGCAAAATAATGGAAGATGAAGAAGCATTGCAAACAAGTAAGGTGACACAGCTCATCAACATGCAGCACTTCTTACTATGCAGCACACTCGTAAGTGCATCACATTTGAATGGTACCATTTATCTTTATAACCTTTTCTTGCTAGACTGTATTTCATTTCTTTCTTTGTCTGACCTCCAACTCCTCTGCCAGAGGTGGTACAGAAAATATGCAGCAGCAATGGGAAGGAGAGCAGAGGCAGAGAGAAGTACCAATTTACACTGCAGACTTTGTGACTAATCGCCGAGTAGCATCTCCTCAGAATTAACATAAGCTCTGAAAGGTTCCCATATGTTTGAGGCTGACTGTGTGCATGTATGCTAATCAGCTTCAAATTATAATCAGGATATTAGAACACAACTTTGCTAAGCAAACGGCTGAGAAGATCAGCAAATATTCGTCAGTGAGAAGAAAACAGAGCTCTGGAGGGGAGAATCTGATTCCCATCAGCTCCTGGCTGATCAGCGCACAGCTTGGGGAGGGAAAGAGCCCTCGCAGTGGGACCACAGAGGGCAACTGGACCAATGGGACCTCTCCCTCATGTCTCAGGAGTGTAGTAGCTGGACTGTGTCTCTCCTGTTTCCCTCCACAAGAACTGCAAAAAATTACCTGCAATGCAGAATGGATGTTGTCCAGACAAAGTCCCCTTGCCACAATTGGTGAGAGGATTTTTTTTTTTTTTCTTGTGAGCCCCCAAAACAAGCCACACAAGTAGCCTCAGAGAACAGCAAGGTGCTGAGTGATTCAGCTTTTCTGCACGGCAGCAGCAGGTCAATGTGCCTCAGTCCTAATACGCTGGCATCAATCTGTCTTCTGCTCCCCAAGCCCAAAGACTTCTCTTTCACAGGACTCCTCCAGCAACCCCGGTAGCACAGCCCAGTGTACCACAGGCATGGAGCCGCAGAGATCGAGTGTGTGCGCTCTACACCCTTTCTGGGCTGTTTGCAGCAGCAGCAGCTACACGCAGCCTCTCTCTTGTATATAACTTATGTGACATAAATCGAGTTGATGATGATGGTAATTTAAGTTCACATTTCTTCTTGCTCTCCACTTGGTCCCTTTCTTTGGTACATCCTGGAGGCCTCTGTGTAAGAAAGACCAGGTGTGGAAGTAGCTAACGATATTCATTAAGATGAGATTTTGATAGAGATGACAAGCCAAATCACCCCCAAATTTCTATTTCTAAGCATCCAGCTTTAAGGATTGCTTTATTTACAGCTAGAAAAATTACCTGGAGCGCTATTGCTGAGGAACTAAACCTACAGTAAAATTTAGCTTCCATTTCAGTTACTCTACATTGAATATTCCCCTTAGAAATCCAGAGGACAGGTACATTGTCTGTTACATGTGTTATATAAAGACAATCAGAATGACGTATCTGGGCACTGACCTGCTTGATTTTATTTTTTGGCTTTCTCTCCTCTTCTCACCCCCAACATACATTTGTGAAGCATGAAAATACTTTCACCCTTCCTCACTCAATTCTATTATTTTTCAGTCCTGACAGAACACTTGAGGTTGGTAAGTGAACTGTGCTAGGCTGGGTCATGTTTTCAAATGAAGAAAAAAATGACAACCCTGCAGTAGATTGATATAATTTTGGTTGACAATAATTTAGCTGACAATCATTTTTCATCATTGTTTCAAGCACGAAAGATTTAGCAATGGCTGCATAAAACTTCAGTGGCACAAACCTCTGATGTTCTGACAAGCAGCTTTGCTTTTCTCCCTGTCATACATACTGCAACCACAAATTACTCCCTGGCAATCCTAGGTGAGGATTATGAAGATTATTAGAAAAAGCTGAGGTTTAAAGAGTTATTAAAAGCACCTTTGCATTTCAGCAACATGCGAACAAGAAATTGTGTTTTTCACAAAAAGCCTGTTTTTTCTTATTTTAATGTGCTGTTCATTTTTCTCTCTCAACTTGATCTCTTCGGCTGGGCATTTTCACCTCAAATTCCAAGTAATCAAACTGTCGTGAGCATCACCTACTAAGAGAAAGCACTGAAACAAACAACAAAAGAACATTAGCAATCTGCTTGTGAGCTGCAAACGCACTCACAGAAGCTGAGCAGAGCATGTGTTTTTCTGAAAGGCCAGTTGTGCTACTCGGAGTGTGAACTCTGCAGGAGAAAGCTACATGTCAATATAGAATTAGAATATAGAATTCTATTTTATTTTAAACTTTTGCCTTCATGAATGGATGTACCATCTATTTCACTATTAATAAAACAAAGCTACGTACTCTGAATTCAGGACAATTTTTTGCCCTGGCTTGAGCTCCGTGAGGCTGTCCAGAGGTTTCTTGTGGATGCCAGTGTAAATTAAACAGGTAAAGTGCCACTGACCTGTCACGACAAAAGTTGGTGCTTAAAAAAACCACATCTTTTCCAGTAAAGTCTTTCACCTAAACAATGTGTACTCTTATTTTTTATTTTCTTTTTGACTTGCAGTTTTACTTCATCAACAGCAGGTCTCAGAGATTTTTGTTTCATGACCATAAGTGATTTTTATCACCCAAACAGGCTTTAGCGATAAGATGGGGATAACAAAACTTCTCTAAGCAACTGATCCGCCCAAGGTTACACAAGGAGGGGAGGTTAAAGAATATCACTGTCTTCCTCAGAGCCTTGGAAATTAATACTAAAGATTGTTATTAAGACCTTTAAATTTGAGAATGATGCTTAGGCTCCATTGCAAATATTTTACAAGAAACTGCTCTTTTTGAATAAGCACTAATGCAATCTAGGAGGAGCACAGCAATTTAATGAAGGGATGGGAGGGAAGTAAGAGTAACAGTAATAATAAGTCAAAGAAATAGGCTTAGATTTGCAGATGAGTGTTTCATACATCATGAGCAGGCAGATAGGTATTCAGATCCTCAAAAGATGAGTTTATCCAATGATGATAGGACTGAGTAATTCATTCCAGATGCTTCAAATTTCATTGCTCTCAAGATTTAAAGTGACCTCTTCAGAGACTAGACAGTGCTGAAAGATCAAATCAAACAAACTTTCCCTGTCTTACACCTTAAGAAGTCATTGAGACTATACACACACCATTTATATCATTACTTTCTGGTGTGATAGTACTCTCACTTCTTTCTCAGTTTTAAATATCAAATACCCAAATGAACTCCTCAGGATAAAGCTACAACTCAAAAATTATTCACTGAAAAGTGCTGTTGAATAACATTTGACACACACACGAATCCATTTGTAGATAATCCCCAATCAGCAAAATTCATTGACTAAATTATACATGGTTAATTATTCACCCATCTCTCACCACACAACTTTCCTCCTCCCCCCTTTGACAAATTTTTAAAACGTTCAAAATGCTGATCACAGCCCAACAGTTTATACAGCCTCTCGGCTTTATGTCTCCCTTCCAGTTTCTTCCCTCCGGTCCTTCAGTAAGCAAACCCTTCTGGTTCAGTAATTTGACCAACCAGTGAAATTTTTACTTGCAATTATGTAACTGCTGCAAGGCACTCCAGTCAGCAGGAATGCCATCCAGGAGATTCACAGCTGTAAAAATGCATAAACAGCCACAGTTCCCTGCCATAGGACTTTCATTGGCTATGCAGTCCATAGTTCTGAACACTTTGATTTATTGGAGTGAGAAGCAATGTGAAAACACTGTCAGGCTTCTAGAGCCACTGAGATATTAGACTGCTCCATTCACGTACATCATGATCATGAAAAGCACAGGAATCTGGTAGGCTATAAATTAGAAGATCCTGGGGGTGTAGGGTAGGAGGAGGAATCATGAGGGTAAACTTAGCTTGTGATTAGCTTTAAATCCTGAGAAACATTAAGCAAACTCTGGCTGTTTCGTG
The DNA here is from genome assembly GCF_028858705.1 of Grus americana. Taxonomy (NCBI): domain Eukaryota; kingdom Metazoa; phylum Chordata; class Aves; order Gruiformes; family Gruidae; genus Grus; species Grus americana. The sequence goes on along the minus strand of NW_026561381.1, from coordinate 40,995 downwards.
ACTTACACCTTCCCTTTCCCACTGTCCCTTTATTTATAACTTTCCAGCAGAAGTGCAGACCCACACTCTCTCTGCTCCTGGCTTGCAGTCACTTGGGCCAGCAGGATCTGCCTGCTCTCTTGAGCTCTTTTTGCCATGTCTCCTTTGGAAACCACTTATTAAGGTCTTAGATCTGATGTATTTTTAATTCTGCTGTGAAGGCCTTACTTACAGAAGGTGCTGCTTTGGCTAACAAGGCCTTCCACCCAGCTGTAGCCCTGTACTGCTCTCTTCCCTTCATCTCACAGCTCCCATAATCTTTTTGAGGGATCTCTTTTAACCAAGAGAAAAGGAGCTCTCTTTTCCCATCCAGTTTACACAGTGCCTGGTTTACACTATTAATATAATAGCTCTCTATTAAAGGGTAAACTGAAGCCACAAAATTCATGCTGAACAGATTTATAAACCTGAATTAGCCTCCAGTCTATAGTGACAATTTGTATTAGATCCCATAGTCCAAGGCTTTGCAGACCATTTTCAGTCTTGAACCAGCCCCATAACTTACTTCACATCCGACACCCTATTTCTGGAGTATAAAATTCTGTATGATATTATGCCTCTTCCTCAACCCTAATCCTGTTTGCAGGTGATCTTCCTCTGCGCTGATTCATTGCAACTAGCCTGAGACAAGCCAGCCCTCATTTTTTGCTCACATCCTGCACACAAGCATGGAACCACTGAAATTCCCTGCTTTCCCATCTCCATCCTTGCAGGCTTCACAGCCAGGTGTGACAGATTTCCTTTTAGCTTACCAGAATTCAATAGTGAATCCAGATGGTTCCCTTCCAGTAGCACAGAAAGCTAATGTTACCAAAGAAGCCAAACCAAAGTCAGAATTTAGAGCCAGGATGCTCTGCTATGCCAGCTGCTTACGTAAGCTTAAACAGCAAGGCAGGCTTTAAGGACAAAAAAAGAAAGAAAGAAAAAAAAAGTCTGTATCAGTAAAACATCTTTTTACCTCATTTCCTTCTGACTTGTTTCAGAGGTTTCTACAGTAAACATTATGAACTATTTAATCCTGGTACTTTTCCGATACAGAATATTCTTACAGCTTTTTTTTTTTCTTACTGTAACTCCTGATACAAATATCAACATTCATACCTTTAGCTCCTCAGACAAAAGGGATCTTTCCAACAGAGTACATTGGACTAGACCTCTTTACTGCAGAGTTGTCCTTTTAAGGTATTTCCTAGGGCTCACTCCTTGGTTGATGAGGGAAGAGAAGGCAGGTGAGCCCCCAATTTTGGGAGGGACAATTGGCTGCAGCCATTAACTAGTCATTGTGCAGCTAACTCTCTGTAAGGCAGCTCTCTTCCAAATGGTAAATAGGCTTATTTACTCTTCTCACATCTTATTCCTAATGCTTTCAATGTATCCTAAGTAGAGAAGCAACCAGGTTTTGTCCTTGGATACTAGCCCAGTTCTCCTTGACTTCACCAGCATGTGTGGACTATCTGAGGAAAGGATTTAGCTCAGTATAGTATTTACACTACATGCGAGTCATTAAAACAGCCACTAGCTCCTGTTTCATGAGCAAAGATATAAATTCCAGGTCATTACATAAACTGACTTTATAGTGCATTTGCAGAGGCCATTAACTCAGCTACAGCTCTCTGCTCACCCTTCAGAGGAGGAACAGGGATGACATCTTCTGAAACAGCAACACCCTCCTCTTCTCTCCTGCTGGTACAAACCAGGAGAAACATTGCACATCTCACTCACTGCCTGGTCCCCAATGAGAACTTGACTTAAATTCTGTGGCACAACAGGACATACAATTTGAGATCTTGCAGCTGATCCAACTAACATGAAAAGGTGAGAGAATGCCTTCTCGTGAGTAAGACTGTGCTACATAGTAGAGTAATTTCCAGGATTGTCTCAGATGTCCTGTGCCTCATTTCTCCATCTGTAAAAGCAGGCTAATACTTCTCCCTCACACACAGGTGATAATGAAATGAAAGACACTCAAAGATTAAGTATAGTCCATAAAAACATAACAAGTTTAATTTGGTATAAACTGGCAGAAACTTTAAAATTCCAAAGGCAATTCAATTCACAATTTTTTAGTGCTATTTCAAAACGTTAATGTCTACTCTGCTACTGCAGTTTGCTTTGCAAATCCACAGCTGTTGAATAGAAGTCATTAGGGGAAGGGGGGAGAAGCTAGAGTTTTTGTAAGAAATGATCAGGAGCAAATTAATTCATGTTGGCTATGAATTTTGCATCAGCAGATTTCAGTGCAAAGCCAATTGTAGTAAACAGTTTATATTCCCCCTCTAGCTGTTGTTTTGAGCTATCTTCACATGCATACTGACCTCTGTGAATTGCTTTATAGGCCCTTCGCATTGCAGAGATTTTCTTTGCAGCTGATACCCCAAGGCTGGTATCTTCAGGCTAAAAGCTGACACTGTGTAGAGCTCATGTATACCAGCTCACTGGTGCTGTGCTGATTGATATCTGAGGGTCTGATTTGTAATTAAAGAGTAGAAAAATTGGCTTCTGAAAAACATTTCAGACATCCATCAAAGTGAAGAAAAACCTTTCTGGGGCTCAGCCACCAGCTCCTGTTCAGGCCAAAGCTTCCAGGCACTCTCTCGTAGGATTGCTGTCCTGAGAAAACAGAGCTGTTGTGCTGTTTTCACTGCTGACCTAACCCACAGCAGCAATGCTCAGTGTCGCATAGTGTCAGCGATGACACCTCATTGCCTAAACAGCTGCATCACTCCTAGCCTGTTTTACCTTCTGATTAGCTGCAAGAAATTAGCTATCACACAGAAATCAGATTGACTCACATTGCATTGTTTGAGAACAGTATTTGCGTAAAGATTCTCTTGAGGTAGACATGAGGTTCTGTATTTTTTAATAAAGTTCACAACTGAATATTAGGAAGTGCTGGGGGGAAAAAAAAACCCAACACCTTGATCACTAGGTAAATGCTTTTGAGTTCTTTACTGGCTTTAAGATTTACTGTTTAGCCACTCCAATTCCTATCATGTGCAAATGTTTCCTATATTAACAGGAGAAGAGTGATTTGTGGGCAGTGAATAGGAAACAGGACATCAATTTAACAGGGCCATATGGGGTTAGCACAAAATGACAGAACAGCAGGAAGCGGTTAAAAGCTTCCCCCTCAGCAATCAAAGCCCTGCAATTTCGAGTCTTTTCCTCCAATCAAGCAGTGTATTGATGAGAAACCAGTTCTGATAATGACCTTTGAAAGACCTCATTCTGCCCTTCTAGGGTAATTCATTTCTCTAACTATGCTGTCCTAACAGGAGCTCAGCAAAAGCACAGTCATCTACACAATCACTTGAGCAGCATTACAAATGGCAGAAACCAAGGGTAGGAGATTTCTTTTCCCTTAACTTGTCTGACTTTTTTTCCTTTGAAGGGTGCTGATCTCAACCTGACTATGCAGGTATTGCTTTTTCTATGCACATTTTCCTCTTTCCTACCTGTCTGTCTCAGATCATTGAAATCATAGATAGACTATCCTTACTAATTCATCAGCCTGACTAACCTAATGCACTAGTTTCTTCCTGTGTTGCATATTTTTAAATTTCATTCTACAAGCGTGCTTCCCAGATCAAGTCACACTCACATTTCATTCCAAGCTTTAGTTCAATTAATTTCACTTTTTTGGCAGTGCTGAAAAGAAACTCTCCTTCTTCTTACAAAGGCAGACATGGAGTGCTGAATGCTAGCTTTCTGAAGTGGGAAATAGTAGGTGTTTGCTTTCAGCCCTTGGGAGTTATATTTCATTACGTGAAAATTCATCTTTAACCAGTGACAAGCCTGCCAGTGCAGACTGCATTACTGGAAAATACTAGGAAGGAATCAGAACAACACAGTATCCTTCAGGTAATTTTACTGACCATTCCACAACTCTCCTTTAGAGCTCCAGTTTTCAGTTTTAAACCTCCGCCTTTTCCAAGTACCCCAGAGCTAGTGATAACCATGATTGCTGTGACTGCTCTGCTGGAGTTCTGCTTGGAAAATGGGAACAAAAACGACTGCCGTGAGCTGGTAAGAACCCCAACTTTTAAATACCTCATGCTGCACTTCCATGATTTTTAAAGCTCCTAATACCAGTTCAGCAATGCCGTGAAATGCTAACCCAGTATGAACTTACTCTGTCAGTTCACATTTGTTCAAAACATTGGCAGGCTTTATGCCAGATCTGGATCCATCCCCCCACAGCTGGCAGAAAGGTGACACAGACATCACAGAACTTGCAAAGACCGTTCTGTGTACACCAGCTATTGCAGCAGAAAGGGATCATGTTGAGCCCATGCCTGATTCACATCAAATCGCTATGACCATTTGATAAGTGAACACACCACCCTGCTACTGCTCCTTGGAAACACAATTGGGGGTGCAGGGAAAGCCTCCTCTCCCAACTGTGTCTCGGGACTTCTGCTCTTTGCGGTCTTATTACGAGCCAACGAAGACTGTGTGTAGAGGGGTGAAGAAGAGTGTGTGATATGGCAGTTACAGGTTATATTTGAAAATTGTTTTCCTAAGCAGGGCCAGCCAGCCTGCTCATGCCCTGGCACTAATGAGGAAAATCAGCTTATGTAGCATATATTGCAAAGAAACTACTATGTGAAGCATGGTGGACAAAGGCAAAAACGTGTATGGGGTTTATTCTAAGGTAGAAAAACAACTTCTCCCTTTGTAGGAGTAAGGAAAGTCTCAAGCATAAGCAACTTTTAAAAATCATTTAAATAGTTGTCATGACAGTATTCTTACCTTATATCTGTTGATTTGGCTCCCATGATGCCTGAATAGTTCTCCTGAAGCCAGGTTACTGTCTATTGTCTGTGCCTGATGACAGCTGTTATTTCCGATTAGATACTTTCCCCCTGTATTCCAGATCTCTGACCTTCATTTCTCTCCCTCAGCATCACTTCTCCCTAAGCACTAATGGTGTCTGATGCAAATGCCAGGACTAGCATGCCCTGCTGGGTAGGAAGAAAAGCAAGAACATGTCACACCTTAAGACTGCAACCAAAGGGCGACATCCTCACATCTGGAAGTGCCTTTATATTGTGTTACCCTCACACTCTAGAAGTTGTGTGGGATTTAGTATTTCTAAGCTAAATACAGTTCCTTGGATCTGTTATTCAAAAAAAGCCTTGCTACAGAAACAAGCCAGACATGCCAAGTTCCAGTTTACAACAAATTTATTTTATTGCATCATGACTTTCTAAGAACAAGACATTAAAGAAGTAGATGTTTCCATACATGCTTTTAAGATAGACATGAATCCTACCCCTCATTACCTCCCCTGAACCCACTGGAACTGTTGACTTTGTAAAGACAGAAGTATAAATTAGCCTTTGCAGAATCACAATTCTTATACCCTACAAAAAAGTGAATTAATGCTCATCTTCCCTTTTAAGCACAACCAGGATTTGGCTGGAGAAAGTGAGGCTAGGGAATGCTGAAATACATCAACACACATACAGAAGAGTTATCCTGCCACTCTAAGTCAGCATTCAGCATATCCAGGAGAGCATGCAAGCAGCTCAGCAAAGCGCTGGGATGTCCCACTCCCACTCAGCCAGTCCTTTCCACCAGGTGCTCCCAGTCGCCTCAGCCTCAGTGCACACAGAATCACTGGGCTTCAATCACATGGAAGCCTCTGGCACAGAGCAGGAACTGGCAGCTCAGGGTAGAGGAGAGCTGGAGACTCTCCCAGAATAACAATAAAATGCAAAATGGGATTCAGAGTTGTGAAAAATCACTATCACCTGCCATTCGGCAGCCCAGCTATAACCTTCGGTCACTGAGAGCATTATGATGCAGGATGCCAGTACTTCAGCTCATGAGATCAGCCTACGCACTACAGCCCTGCAGCTGGGAACTTCCACTGCTGCCTTCACGCAGTGGTCCTCCATTGCATCTTATGCCTTCCACTTCTACACGGCCACTGAACTGTTACACATGATGTTCAGCAGGTGGTTGCTCTCAGCATAAGGCAACACAAGGTGTCTCCCCCTCAAGGAAATGGAAACCCTTCCTCTCTACTTACCCACAGCATTACCACTGAAGGTATCTCCCCATGCAACCGCTTGTTTGTTGTCAGGCTAAAACCAGCCATGGCTATTTTTGAAACGCTGATGCTCCCTAAGCAGCACTTAACGTTACTGTGAAGCTTTAAAATGAGATCTAGAAAATTGCAATTGCTAGTACCTGTTCAAATGTAAATGCTATTGGACCAGGATGGAGGATCCCTGAAGGCCAGCTGTGTTATCTTTGTCTAGAGAAAACAATTACAAAGCTAATTTTAAAATGCTACAATTAAAGGCTTAATATAAATGCATTTCTGATGCTATCAACAAGCTCAGCGGACTTCAAGCTCTTTCAGAATAGTGTCTTTAAGCAAAATAGCTGGTTTCGCTTTTCCTTCATGCTGAATGTACTATGAACAATTTACACACTTTCTAATCTTAAAAATACTTTATCCATACTATGCATCTTATGTGCTATGAATTCCATACACAGATTGTAAAAATCTACATAAAGCCTCATAGAGATTTACTGGTTTGCTTATACATTTGTAGCTGAAGATAAAGCATACTAGTAGAAAAGCTTGGGGGCAGGCATATAAAATTGAATGAGCAGCAGTTTTGTAAAATTCAATAGAAAGGTTTCTACCTATATTTTAAATAATCAGATTACACTGGGATTTCAAAATTAATTTCCCTTTCTTGGGCAGTTTTATGTTGTGTTTTGGGAATAATCACAGAAATTGCACACTGCAAACGAAAATCCTGGGTTTATTGAGGTCACTAGGGCAACTCCTACTGATTTCAATTGGGCCAGGGCCTAGCTTTATGGGGAAGTCTTGGGGAGAAAATAAATTCAGACCTCTGGAAATGAAGCAGCGTGCCAAAAAGCCTTTTTTTAAATTTTATTTTCAACATGGTCAGACTGCCATGTGAGAAAGCAGCTCCTTTCATTGCCTTCAGGAAATCAGCAGGTATTCCTGCTCCCACTGATTGCTTGCAAGCGTGGTAGAATAGCCTGGCTTAAAAGCTGCTGCTTTTCACAGTGGCCAAATACTGCTGATGGGCTAAGTCCCCATCTCACCCCTGTGCCAGGAACTGGCACACACATGCTTCCCTGCATCACTGAACCCAGAGCAAGAGACTGACACAGCTCTACCTAACATGAATTTCCAAAGCAAGTGTATAGCACTTCTGTCAGATTTCAGCCAGAAAGAGAGGAGAATGTCCCTTTGGATGAGATTGGACACCCTTTATTCGCCTTGTCCACTGGTTTATCAGAGAAACTGAGGCTGCTAGCAGCACTGATCTCCTGTAACATACCTAGCTAGGCTGCTGCTGCCGCCGCCACGGTCCTTTCTGCACCAAATCACACTGATATCTAGCACACATTAAAGAGCTGGTATGATTAGTACAGAACAAGACATAGGACAGTTCTAGTTTGGAACTGGCTTTAAACAGATGAGACGCACAGGACACATAAGGGAATTTGGATCAACAATGTAGCAGTGTGATACCAAGTACTGCAGTAAGAATTCTAGAAAAACAACTTACCAAAAGTGACAAGTTTCATGTCTGTAAACATGCTTTAATCACAATTTTTGATGAAATCTGCAGGTACTGTTTTTACTGGGGAAGACTACCTCAATTAAATTTCCACGTCTCTATATCACTGTGGAGTATTTCTTATCACTGTCTAGTAACACCTGAAAAGTCTTGGAGATGGACACCATGAAGTGGTGCTTCAGCTTCACTGACCACAAAAGTATCTAAAATTAAGCTTCAAATCTCCTGGAAGACAATTTTAAGTAAGAAAATAGTCAGAATTCTGAATAATATTACATAATTAACTTTTCAGCAGAGAACAGCGTCTTGGCACTAACCATGTCCTTTATTCTGATATATCAGACTGAAAACCATGGCCTTTCCCCTGCCAACTGTCTTAGAATAAACACAAGACCCTCCCCCCTTCATCTCCACATATTTAATAATATTAATAGAACATTAAAATATTAATGCTAGTAGACAAGGTCTTTCATAAGGCACATAAATGAATTCATTCACTCTAGCTCATTAGCTTAATCGTCACCCTTTTTACAATGTAACTGATTAACATTTTCATTGTTGTTCTTTGTTTTTTCCTTAGACTTTTACTTCTTTGGGCATCAAAAGATCTCTGAATACATAAGCTTGAGAAATATCTGTGCACAACTGCAGAACAATAGAAATCACTAAAACAGAGAACTAAGTAAAGGCTTTCACAGCTCATGCTTCAAAGATACTGCAGGAAACAGCAATTTAAGAACCATTTTTATTTGTAAGTTTAATGCGATTATACACATTCATGAGTCCAACAAGATCTGCACTGTGACATTAAAGATACAGTACAATAACATTCAACATGAGGTACTTCATATTTATATATATCTGTCCTTTATAAATAATGCTGTAAGCTTGCTAAGGTCAAACACTGCTCCAGCACAAACGGGTGCTGGGACCTGAAGTTAGCTGAGTTTATCACAACAAATTAAAAAAGAAACCAAAACGGTTCAGTGCAATAAGTATGTAGAAATTAAAATGTTTACTTAAATACTATTTTAGATATGCAGAAAGTATATTACATTATACTTTCTTATCACTGATTCCCCTCACCAGGAAAATCAAACATACAAGTAGCAAAAGATGGCCAGGTACAGTTTAAGACAGAATCTACGAAAGGATCTCTATTGACATTATGCTTACATTCCAGGTTGATATGGCTGATGCTTGCGAAATGTATTCAAGCTTGGATGCTACTGCTAAACCAACCAAATCCACATTTAGACACCTATTTAAGTGCCCTGATGTCTTAAGGTGATTAGTACTAGCCACCTTCTTATACACCAGTACTTGTTAGCATCAAGCAGTACTCGGAATCAAGTCACACTGTAAGCATCAAAAGGTGTTTTGGGGTGCTTATGCGTATTCATCCATATTGAAAAACTATACATGCACCAGCTCCTAAAACCTGGAATGGACTCAGAGGAACTAAGCTAGAAGTAGCTTTCATCCTACCTCGTCAAAAAGATTTCATAAAAGTAGCAAATAAAAATAATAATTAAATAACAGCTCACTTCTACCTATTATAGCTACACAGTATTCTGATCTCCTAACTTCTGTTCCAGCCAACATAGTAGATAGCTCACCTTTATTTGCAGATCAGTAAAAACCAAAAAATAAATTAAAAGCGAGAACTCAAGTAGTGTTATACCAATGCAGTACTCTCTGATTTGTCCCACCAGCTGAGGCACCTGATTTTTTTCCAAACAACTCCAAATGCAGCTTGCTACTGCAAGCAACTTGTCAATCTGATCATCACTCAGAGTAATTACATCTACATCAACCACTTGCTGTAGGAAAACTTAATCAGCTGATTAGCATCTTTTTCTGCTCTCAAATATATTTAAATAAATGGAACTGCTGCTCAGATGTTGTCTAAAAGTAGATGACCATTACCTCATCAACATCCCTTCTGCAGTCTCTTCAGCAACTCTTCCTCCAGTCCATACAATTTATACACTTGTCTATTTTAGGCTGCAGATCCAAATATAATTAACTGGAGGTTTTTTAAATCTCTCTCTGGGAGTTTTCCATGGAGCATTCTGTTTAGATTTCACTAACAGTCTGGATTATGTACATCTGTTACAAAAAACCAAAACATTTTTCTATATATTTTGAGGTTATTTACATTTCAAAAAGAACGTTGCTTACACATACACATGTATGTATGCATATAAAACATTAGGATGGGTGAAAAGCATGGATTTTGTAGGGCAGTTTTTTACCTGGCTCTCCTTTTATTACCTAGAGAGAAGATCTGGGCTTTGGCCATAAAGTGTTCGTCGTCTACACTCCAGTTTTCCTTACTTCAGATGGTATTTTGGACACTGTAAAGACATACCAGCACTTTATGATGGCCAGGGCCCAGGACTCCAACTGTCAAGAAACACTTAGAGTAACAGTATTAAACTGGTAAGAAATCATATGAGAAAAACATTTTTATTACAAAAGTGACAAGTGAATTTAGGATTATGCTACATTAATGTGTTGATATACCATAGTATTAATAGTCTGTCTAAAGAATCATTTGGTCCTCTCATTTTGTTAAAACATACGCAACAAACAGAACCCATTTCAGAGGTGAAAAAAGAATGAGATGCTTCAAAATAGGCAGTCTGCCTCTGAGAAGCAAATGTCCCAATGCAATGGTGAAGGATTTTCTGATGATTAAATAGTACCTGTATTTCTTATTTATAATTGTTTCCTTCCCTGATAAAAGGAGTCATGATCCCTACTACTTTTCCAAAACTGACACAGACCTGTAACAGGAAGTTTAGAAAAAAAATTTCAGACAAGGAAAAGGTTCTGTACCACATAATCCTCTGATTGATGCGTAACCATAAGCAGTTGCAAGAATCCAACATTAATGCGTTAGAGAAGACTTCCTCCTCCTCACTGTTCTCTGATGATATACACCAAGTGTAATATGACCACAGTTGGGAATCTTCTGTCTTTGTCTAAATTTTCACTGATAACATACGGTAATAAAAAGAAGAAATCTCATGTTACAGAAAAAAGTCCAAGACAGGATTGGCACATTCTTTTGTTCCTCTAAAATCTCCCTCTACCATGTTTAGGAAGAAGAAAAAACCCCACCCAAAACAAGCAAAAAAATATCCTGCATTGGATGATAGATATTAATTCCCATTTATTTAGCAAGGGTTCAAAGAAAAGCCATTTAAATAGCAAATCAACTTCAATGTAGCAAGAACTAGGTCATGGGAGTAGAGTTTCAAGAGCTGCATAAACAATTTGAACATGTGCAAGTACTTCCTTGCCTTCAAGGTGGGATTCCTAGAAAATTAATTCTGAGGGTGACTTGCCAAGTCCACATCCGCCCCCACTGTAAACATGTCCACGCACTGTGGACATGGTCAGCATGCTTGTGTAGCTTCCTGAAAGCTACTTGCTTCTCTCCATCTTCCCCTGCAGCCATCCCAAACAGTTGACCATGGGAGAATCTCGCAGGATGAAGGTTTAAACTTAGGCTTTTTCTGCTTACAACTGAAACACTTTTCAGCTCCCATAATCGAAAGCAGCTTATTATTGGAATCTCTTAAGTCCAAAGAGCAGACAGAAGAGAGAGCTATAAAACAAGGCTCTTCATTTTCTACCTCTACCTTCCCAAATAATTACAACCAGAAAAAGCAGGAAATGGAAGAAGAGAAAACTGATCAATGAAGACAGCGTTTAGTGAGATACAAGAGGGGGACATCCTCTGATGATTTACAGGTGCAAAGAAAGGGTCAGCATCACCAGCAAACAGGCATCTCTCTTACAAAGCCTTTAAAACGTGCTTGTTCCTAAGAGCTTCCAGTTTAAAGTTAAATTTTACACTTAAACTTTATCACCAACGATGCTACAAGTATAGCAAGCCAGTTACTTGCCCACAGCATTTAGTTACATATTACCTGTACTGATCACACATCTGCAGATAAAAAGCTAAGCGTCAGTAGGCCTGAACCAGATAGGTTCTTCAGAGTAAAACGCTTTGTCTCCACACACTTTCATTCAAGCATAAAATATGAGTTCGGGAATTTGCCCTCCCTGGACCCCAGTGCCATTTGTACTGTCCGAGGAGCACTGAAACTGAACAGTCACCTTCCCACACTGAACTTCTGTCATTCCTTCTTGGCCAAAATAGCTGAGTTCGTTACCATCCAGAATCACACTAGCTGTGTAAAAGGTGTCAGGCTCAATCTGCACTGGATATTCAAACCACACAGGAAAAGTGTTACTAGAACCATCTGAGAAATATTTACTCAAGTTCTGGCCTAGGATAACTCCTTGTCGTTTGAGTTCAATCTTGGCACTGTACTCTGCTGATCCACAGCTGGAGCCATACAGCCCAAAGCCAGCAATAAACACTCTCTTATCAACAGCAAACTGGATGCTGTCACACCGGCCCCTATAGCGCCACTGGTTGCTGCGGTAAGCACAGGACTGGAAACGGTGGCATCGCTGAGGAACGAGGCCTTTCCGGGGCTTGCTTACAAACTGTAACTCTGGCTTTTTGGCAGCTGTATACCAGAGGAAGATATCATTGGTTTCATTGAGAGTCAGAATCCCAGACTGAGCAGCGCCATTTGCAAAGTCGTCGAGTGCCATGGTAGGGATGCGTATCAAGTACAGAGCCTTCCCGAGGACTTTGCGCTTGTTCTCTATGGTAGCCGTTAGCTCTTGTCGCTGACACTCCACTTCAGCCCAGTTCAGAGCTGCTTCGAAAACAACAATTTCTTTGGCATTCAGAGTCTCCCTTCGGAGAATGCTTTCAAGTGTCTGAAAATCAATGTCACAGAAGCCCTCAGACTTCAAAGCTAGCTCAGCTTGGGCATCAATCACTTCCCAACAGCGCTGGGTCAGGTCAGGTTCCTCGAATAGGCAGCTCTGGGAAAGCAGCACACAGGCGTTCTTTGCACTTAGACTGGTCTCTAGGAAGTTGACGCAGGCACGGGCAAGATGAGGAACGATGTACTTCTTGGCAGCATAAAGAGTGGCCAGTACAGTATCCGCAGCCAAATCAATTTCATCACAATATATGTATCTGAAATAAAACACACGCATGTAACACTGCTGCTTGATGCAAAAATGCAATTTGTCAACGACATCTGAAAACTATAAACAAAGAAGATTTAAATGGCTCCACATTAAAACTTAGTAGTGCTTTTGGGGAACATTGATTTATCCAGAAAGAAAGTACAAACCAAATTCATCACTCATATAAGACCATGGAAGAGAACAGGCTTAAATTCAAGGTGAATAAAACTTCACATTTGGGTTACCTGCTATGTAGACAATGGTTACATCATCATCCCTCCAGCTCTGATTTCCTTCCATACATGCTTTGGCTAATGAGAGGCTATCTGCCCCAGGCAGTAGCTCCTCAAGGGCTACCTTACTCAGCTAACACATAAGTCTTGTAACACGTGTTACAAAGTATTTGGACTGGATGTCCTGTGATGGTGAATGATGATTTAATGAGGTGTATATATAAAGTACAGGAATGAAAACAAGTTTATTGGGAATAACTAGCTAGTCTAAGAATAGAAATACTATAAAAGTATATCAGGTGCTACCCATCTTTATAACTACTGGGTCTGTGGGGTTTTTTGGTTGGTTGGTTTTTTTTGTTTGGTTGTTTGGGGTTTTTTTGCAGGGGGAGAGGTTGGGTTTGTTTTGGCTTTGTTTTTTTTAACAAGGTGATGAAACATCTAGGGAGAGGCACAGAATTCAATTTTCAGGTTTATTAATGCTTACAGCATCCTAGCTCCACTACCACAGTGTTTTCTCTCAGTATCATTGCATAAGGAAGAAAAAAAAAGCTTTACTGCTATGCTAGCGTAGTAGAAGAGATGAAGGTGAAATTCTATTTATGTGACTAAACTGCTGGGATTCATTGCTCAGAGAAATGAAGCATTGTACGGTTTGTTCTTTTTAATATCTCATGCTTCAGGGCCCCATTTGCAGCTGGTGAATGCAATGTGCTAAAACCATGCCAAATGCAATTTTACTCTTCACAGGGATAAGCAAGTCTTGATGGTTGTGGTTGATAAAAGTGTCTTCCTCCGGTAAAGCTAAAGTTGTGTGTGACCCTGTATTAAAATTTTCTAGTTAGCAGGTTTCCCAACACAATGAATTTTTTGCAGAACAGATGTGCTTATGAAGTAGAATTAGTATCTACTCTGATCTGATTATAGTTGTAAATATCTTTATTTTTATTTTTGCAGGTATAGGGTACTATCCTCCAAGCCACAATTAGAAAATATGCTCAGAGCATGTACTGCTCAAGCAATATAATAAAATCTAAGAGGTTACAGAGAAAAAGAATACTTACACAGACCCAAACCTTTTTTTTTTAATCTTTATTACAAATAGCCCGGCTGAAACCAAGTAACAACAAAGAGCACGTCTATATACCACTGGTTAAAGGCTTAGCTCCTTTACTGTCCAAAAAATTTCCAATGTATCAATTAATTCATTTTTATGATTCTCCTCATTGCTCTCCAACTCTTTTCTCCCTTCTATTACTTCTCTTTGCCTCCTAGTATAGCAGAGATGACATCTGTTTTAAATTGAAATGGTACAAAAGTTGCTAGTTTAATATTCATGAAAGTGAAGAACTAATATCACTGATTTACAACAGACACAGCACAGATCAGCTGTCATCAATATTCCACACTTGTCATTCTGCTGATGCACCTCAACTCTGGTCTGCAATTACTGATATTCCAGTTTCACCCTGTTCTTAAACAGAGGATTCTGCTAGACCACAGGGATTGATGGTTTAGTAGCACATTCATCCTGGGATAAGACGAGACCACGGTTCTAACTTGAACAGTCAAGATTAAGATAAGATATAATACATTAAAGACAGCCAAAGCAATTTTACTGGGAGAATTAGCATCTACCAGTTGAGGTATTATTTCCTATGTTACATTTGGTAATACCTTGTCTGATGTTTGCTGTCAGAATGCCCACTATATAATAAAAGACAAAAAATATTTATGCTATAAGAATTCACTATCCAGGAAAAAAACCAAAACCCTCCCAAAAACCAACCCCAAGTCCCAAAAAACAACAAGACACAACTCAATGTATTTTCTGACAAAGATTACGATGCATTCATTCCTCCTGACTGCGGAAAGGAGCATATGAAGGAGAAGGCTGCTTTGGGATAGGTTAAAAAGTCTTTTCCTTCTCTAGCAACAGTATCATAAGCCTTCTGCCACCCACTGCTCACAGCAGTTGCAAGCAACACTCATGGGGATGATTTCCCATGGGCAGACAAGTGAAGGGGACTGTGGCTCTTCCCAAGCTCCACCCAGTGCAGCACATGCACTGGATCCTGTGATGAGGGGAATGCTGCACTGCTGAGCAACATCCCTTTCCCTTCCCTGCACCGTCACGGCTGCAGACAACCCTGGCGTTTGCAGACACAGGAGCACTCTGCAGGTTCAGGCACACTGCATCAGTGGGAGTTAGCACTGGCAAGGTTAGCTCAACATCCATAAAGATCACGAACTTTTTGTGGTCTTCTGGTTTCTTATATAAAAGTTGAGAAGGTGAAGAATTCCATGTTTCTGGCCGTGCTCTCAAAGACAGTCTCCTAAATTGCCATGGGCTAAATAATATGTCAAGACCTAGATGTCAGTATTGATACTCTCTTTTCTAGGTTTGCTCTCTGAACACATTTCTTAATGACAAATTCAGAAAGCATTCAAGTTTTTACATGGCAAACCATGTTTAGCCACAGTGAAATAGATTTGCTATTCAAAAAGGGAGGGGGACCAGGGGAATCCAAGTATCTTGTATTCATGCCTTGTAAAATTCTGCATGAAAGTAAAGCACAAGTCTGAGCTCTGCAGAAAACACCCACAAAACCAGAAAGGCCCAAAGCAGGGATCCATAATGCACCTAGTTACATAATGTCATATCTTAACTTTATATTCCAGGTCTATGGAACAACTCTGTGACTTCAACTTTTCCTTGCAGTTACTGATATTTGCACAGAACATTTGTGATATTCACAATAACCTACAAAAACTCTATGCAACAAACTCTACCTGCAACTTTGAATGTTCATCTACAGTGCCACTGAAACATAAAAGAAAAAATAAACTATTCTGTAATCACAAGCTAGTCAAAACAATCTATGAAATACAATAAATTGTTAGCTAGTGATTACACCATTACATGCAAGAAAATCTGCAGCATATTAAAAGGATCACTATCAGATACTAATGTATATTCTTTATCAGAAAGCAATGGCAGTTACTAAAGCTGAAGGGAAAAAACCCTCAAAGCCATTGCATTTCTGTGATAGGGTATTTCTCTTTAATAATCAGAGTTTATAGATACATTCAAGGACAATTCAGCAGGGAAGCTGCTTCATTATGCTCATTTACGAAAAGATAGCATTTCTTATGCAGTTTGCAAGAAGAAAAACAATCACCATGTAAACTGACTGGTTTCCCCCGTTAGAATAAAAAAACCCTATTCACGTAAACAGCCTTTTTATCACTTTCCAAGTGCATCAATATGATAGATGAGGAGAAATTTAATTTTCAGAAGCTATATTCAATAACTTAGGGTCATTTTTCTAAGACAAGACCTGCATACAGCAAGTTTATAAAAAAGCTGGAATTATGTCAATATGCAAACCAAGCCATTCTGGGGTTTGGGGTTTTTTGTGTGTGTTTTTAACTTTTCACTGTGCTTGCAAAGTAGAACAGGTTTGGGGTTTTTTTGTAACAGCTGAAAAATTCTTTTTAGTAACTCCATTCCTTTGTGTAACGTGTAGTGACAAATCAGATCAATAGGCATTACAGTACACAATGTGCCCTAAGATCCCCTGTCAAAGTCATTATTTATAACTGACTACATTAGTCTAATATATGCATGCCTGGAACTGAAGGGGGAGAGCAAAACGAGGTAAAAGTTTAAAATACCCAAAACACAAAAAGGGGAATGTTTTAAGCAATTGCTTTCTTTCTGTTTGTACGCAAGCCTAATACTTTAACCATGACATTACCAATGTATGTATACATAATAAAGGAAAACATATCCAGCAGATGAATGATGCTTACTTCAGCATTGCGAGAAAAGCAGCAGGCTCAACATCTGGTATACGGATTTCATCTTTGTCCTCAGCCAGCTCTCCGTAAAACATCGCATGGAATACAGAGCTCCCAACAGCCAGGACATACTGTTGAGAAAGGGAAATCTTATTTCATGCTTTAAACTGAAAGCACTGCCAACAAAAACAATGTGGGAGAGCCACTGAGCATACCGGGCTTTGCTGACACACTTTGGTAAGAAATAAAGTCAAAGTTAAGAACAGAATTACACATTTTACCTGCATTTTACTCTCATGGGCATATATGCATTAGCTACTGGAAAATGCTCATATCGACTACAGAAGTTAACTACTTCTAGAAAATCTCAAGAGTAATATTAATCAGCAGCACAAGCAGCATTCCTAACTTTACAATGACTGCCTTAGCACAAGCATACTGTTTAACCAAAACCCAAGAAACACAAGGGACAGACTAGTCCACTACATGTAGCCTTTTAAAACACAGAATTATGCCTGTCCCAGAAGAGCCGAGTCTCCCATGCTACGTCCCGGCATAACCGTGGGAGATCTCTCTGACTATCCCCGCCAGAGCTGATAATGCAGCTGTTGCTTACTTTGTGTCCTGGCAGCCGCTGGGTCCCACCTGGTGGCCCGACCACAAAATGAACATCTGCCATCAAGTCATTGTTGAACATCACTGCATTTCTACAAACAGAGGCAGCGTGTTAATTTATGGTGTCCAGTAACACTGTGCTTGCCCCAGACCCAAGAAATTAAATTTCGTAACAACTTGAAATTGCATGTTAGTAAAGAAAAGCAGGTCACACTTTGTTTTAAGCTACTTTACACATCATCACACAAATACACCAAAGAAAACTGTACGAAGAGATGAGTACGCAATAAAAAGAAAAAACAAAAACCCCAAAAAACTTATGAGAACTTTTCAAAAACTGGAAATCGAAGTCAAGCACATGTATCACTGAAAATTCCCACTGAGGTCTAAAAGCAAATCTTTATGGGTACACTGCAGCTTCCAGCAACATTTTTTTCACTCAAGACCAACAGCTGCACTGTCTGGAAAAGAGATATTAAAATATTTTCCATTACCAAAATACTTGTTTCACACACACAAAGGAAAAAACAGAGAGAGAGAACACTACATTTACTTCAGCAAATAAATGAGTAACTAAACACATGCATTACAAACATTTTGCTACTTTTCACTCCATTCAAACAGCAAAAATTAACTGCCCTGAACTTACCTCTCTCTGATGGTCGGATAAAGTCCTTGCCAATTAGGTGCCGGAATAGTGTTGTTGTTATTGAGATTTTGCTGGTGGTACTGCTGGACAGCAGTTGTATTAGTGTTGGCTGGTTTCTTTCGGGGAAAAATATCAGCAGCCATCTTCTTCTTCTTTTTGGTCTTCAAGGTAATGATTTCATAGCAAACTGGAGGCAATTTGCTGCTGCTACTGCTGCTGCTATTTCCCTTCTTAGAGCTCTTCTTGGACCTGTTCTTGACTGTCTCTGGAAGCATCAAGAAGAAGGTGAGACATTTCATGTTCTTTTCTTTCTCATCTACCATGAGTATACTCGTCTGTAAAGCTGGATAGCCTAACTAGCCAGAAGCATTAAGAAATGCACGTGGAAGCTGTTAAACAGAGAGCAGCAGAGCTGAGAGTTTGCTTCTTTTCCAGCAAGACAAGGTGACCTTTCCAGCACACCGAGTAAGAAACTGGCTTTAAGTTTGATCCAGTACTTGAATCGTTAAATACATCCCCATCATTCCTGCCAGTTTTATTTCTTTCCAGATCTCCTGATCAGAAATGGCCTGAAAGCGCTACACTCTGCCAGGAGGGTACGTGCGCAGCTGTAGCATCGGCTTTCTGAAGGGGGCTAGCAAGACGCGCGGTAGCGCTGCTAGTCTGCTCAGCGAGCTGAACTTGTGCGTTGAAGAGATCGGAACAGAGTAGGTATTGCAGCCCTGCAGATGGAGTCAGACAGCATTTGGAGCCAATAGCTGAAGTCACCGATAACGATTGGACCCAGCCGCACAGTGACACCTATTGTAACGTACGCTGCTCTGACATTAAAGCGACAGCAGTTGCACTACTACTTAATATGTAGTGCTAAGTAATAAAGTAATAAATGGCATGCATGGTTGCCTAAGCGCATGACTGGCCAGAAGCATGTGTGTTTTAGCTCTCCTTGATGCTGTGTGAATTTTCACAGGGGAAGCAATAAAAAGTTGAAATCAGTTAGAAAGACATATTTGAGTCTAAGTATTTCCATGGGAGCTATTTCCACATGCAGTCGGTAATAGCATGACTTCATATGTCTCTAGAATTTCCACAAATCCCTACCACAACAGTTGTTCAGCAAAAACACGCCATAGCTATCAGAACCAAAGTAAAGCAACCAACCAGCAGCAGCAAAGACAGACATGCAGTTAAACAATCCCTTTCAGTGCCGCTTCTACTCCAGTGTAACATGAATAGAGATGAGGTCACAGCTTTAGCTTTAACTCCTTATGTTTCCAGATAACGTAATAGCCTTTGACAGGGGTCCCACATCACTAAGCAGTGCTAATTAAGCCAGCTTACACCAGACATGGCTGCACCACATCGGAAGAAAACTTCTAGATGTGCAATCAGATTAAAGCAAGCCAGAGTGAATATATTTAATCAATATTTCAAAGCATTAAAATAAAAAGTCCGAATGATTCAGAAAGTCTCAGGCAGAAATCACTCCGAGATGCAAACACACTCCAATTTTGTTCACAAATACTTTCTGAAAATAAACAGGATAAGCTATGCCAACCAAATAATTTAAATAGGAAAGACAACTAATTTTCAGTCATTAGTTTACTTAGATCTTAAATTTAGATCACATTTCCTTAATAGTAGGGCATGTGTATTAAAAACAAAACAAAGCACAAAACCAAGCAAGCAAGCATAGCCACTTAAAAACAAAAGCAGGGAAATAAAAAATATTATGTATTAGGTGTCAACATTTCAAACCTTTAAAATATTGGGAGGATAATTACAATATGATTTTATAATTATTTTCAAGTTTTAAAGAAAAAATCCTCTTTGCTTTCAAAGCAAATTTAGCCACTTTTAGCCTTAATTAATTTTGCTGGACAAGAGCACAACAGTGAAATTAAAGTGATCAAAGGTTGGTGCAGATATGGCTGACCTTGCTGAAATCCCTGATGGAAATCTGCACTGACTTAAACCAAAGCACAGAAATGTTACTCAGGCTATTTACTGAAACACTGTCACAATTGCTTGAATCACAGCTACGGCTTTATAACGTGCAATCTCAGAATGTCTTTAAACCTGAAACTGTGCAGGTATTTCAAAGATTTCAAAGGTCTCCTTGGGAGATGCTCCATATTAAGCACTAACTAAACACCCTGGCAGTTGGCCATCTAGAGACTTTGCTGCAGTGTTTTGAGATGATACCTTTTCCAGACGCACATCTGTCCCCTCTGTCTGAAGTCACTGCTCATAGAAGGGGGAAACAGAAGAATACATGTCCACGCCTCAGCTGCTACATTTCACAACCCAAAGCCTTAGTGCAAAATCACTCTCACCAGTAATTTAAAAGAAGATGGTAGATTATGCCTGATGTGACTGAAAATCAGGTATGTTCCTAACTAAATGAAGAGGCAGGTTATACAATTTCCAATGAAATATTTTCTATCAAGTTATTCTTTCTTTTCTTCCCCTCCCTCCCTTGTTTTCCTTTTTTATCTGCAACACATTGATTTGGAAGGGAAACTAACAACCTAAGCCATATTGAACTGTACAGAGATAAAAGAAGGGGTAAAGGAGAAGAAACTTGCCCCATAAATGCGATGTTTACAACTGCTCACAGCTGAGAGTTTGTAACAGGGACACAGCAGGTATTCTCACCACAAAATTTGAGTTTGTTGAGTTTGCATAGTTTTTTTTCCCCCTGCTTATGTAAATTTCCAGCCCTTCTACTTATAGGAATAACCCTTTTGTCACTGCACAGGAAAGACGTTTCAGGAGGAAGATGTTTAAAAAACTGTTAGTGATAACGGAAAAACCATGCACTCTTCAGAAAACGTGGTACTCAGTATTGCAGTTGGCAGAAGGTGAAAGACAGCAGGGCTTAGGAGATTCATATGGGAGATTTGATTTTCATTCCGTAAATCCATTTTATAGACTACTGAAGTATATAAAAAAAATCAGGGTCCTCATTTTTTCAAATCATCTGACCAATACAAATCCAAAGACTATACACACACCGGCTAAGCTCACTGGGAGGCTAAAGAAGAGAAAGAGAATGACAGATGGACTGACCATTCAAACTCAGTCTGGGAAAGACAGATCATAAACGTGAACCAGTAGGAGTCCACCATATCTTTGACTTCTGTAAAACACAATGCACGTATAGCATGTTGTACTTCCCTGGGGAAGGAAAGGAAGGAGAAACTGCACCTGAATTATATTCTGCCTGAATCCAGAATTCAGACAGACCCCTAGCAGACAAGATGACAGGATAAAAATCCACCCCAGTAAATAAAAAGCGTAATTGCCATCTCTGTCTGTTCTTAAGCCACCCACCAAAATCTGGTCTGCTATAACTGGAAAATAGTGCTGATTCCACAAGAGACTCCAAAAGTTCCTATGAAAAACTACAAACCTGTTACAAGCTTTATGCCACTTCCCACTGCACTTCTTCAGCTCAGAAATTAAGTCTCCTAGACCAATCATTAGATACATGTGAAATGGGGAAAAACCAACAACAACAAAAAAACCCAAACCCAAAGAGTTGCACTCACTATTCTTTCCATTTTGGCAGAAACTTCCATCTATTTTCCTACAACATAGTTTAGCAGTCAGTAAAAGCAACCTATGAACCCTGTTGAAAGACTAGTCAAAATCCCAAGTTCAAATCAGTCTGCCTCCAGCAAGAGAATCAAGGAAATTGACCTTCTTTCACCCAAAGATCTATCAATTTCTGAAAGCTTATTACAATGTGTTCCTAATCTTCTTCAGCAATTCTCATTTTTCTTCATTAATTATACATTAACAGAACCAAACTTGATAAATACAACTTAGATAAAGTGACATATACTTCTTCAAAGACACATAAATCTTTATTTTATAAGCAAAGTAAGTTAAAATATTTCTAGTTTGACTAAAGTGTGTAGGAAATTCCACGCTTAAATCTTAACACTGGCCTAATGAAAATTCAAAATGCTTACTACTTCACCTCTGGCAAAGCACTATATTCCAAGGGTGAGATACCACACATCAAGTTACATGCCCCTTTTCAAATTATTACGAGCAATTTACAAGCCTTTGGAAATCAGCGCCTGACTAAATATTGTGAACAACTGAAACATCAATTTTGCTGTTCATGTCCAAATGCGTGCAATATACCTGCAATCTCAGTTTCATGGGAGTCATATTATAGCCCAACTCTTGGTACAACTTTTAATAGTATGGTACTACTATAATTATGCCTTTCTAAAGGTAACTTCTGACTGAGAAACAGTTTAATAGGTAAAGCAAAAACTTTTTTTTTTTTCCTTCTTTTAATAAGTTGTGGTTTTCTATAGCTCTCATTTACAGGTCTGTTCTTCCTGTAGTAACATGAACTGGACAATTCTATAAAAAACAAGCTTTCATCAAAATTCCCAATTGTCTGTTACAACCAGATCATGAATAAAGGAATGAATTCCAAGTAGGCAATGAGAAAATGCATATACTACTTTTTGTAAAGTTGCCAGGTCTCTCCCTTGGCAGTTATTACGCCTATGCATTATTAATATTCTTTGTTTAAATTCTGGATTTTTCCCCATACAGGGAAATAAATTTCAGATGATGCATCCCAATTAACCAAAATAAACACACAATGTTATTGTTTAACAAATCTACCTGTCCACTGCTAATTTCCACTGAATTTGACTTTAAGCACTCCTTTAGAAATGTAATGTACAAGTTCAAAAACAAACCCAAAAAACTCAACAAACCACACAGCTGTGGAGCCTCGTTCTGTTTACCTATGAATTATTTAGTCACCTGGAAGAATCCTTCCCACCCTTCTGTTTGCAAAAACACTCATTTGGAAAGGGGACTGATAGCTCTACTCTTGATTTCCTGAAGTAAAAAATGCATTGCAGTTGACAAAACCTTCCAACCTCCTCTTTCACAAGTTTCTGACTGGCAGCACTGAAAGTAACCAAGATTGCATCCACTTCTGTCTGTTGCATGGAAAAACCGTCCCTGAAGTCTTACTCCTTAAGGTCTTCTATGGAGAAAAAAAAAAAAAAAGATGACTAAAAGCAAGGAGAAAGATGGGTAAAACCGTAAAGACTCTCCAAGATGCCAGAATACAGGGTAAAAAATAGGGAGTGTTTCCTTCCCAGAATTGTCAAGAGCTGGGAAAGAGTAGAATAGCATCAGAGTAGAACTGCATCTTGAACCAACACTAGAAGCTTTAAACCAAAGTCCAAAATAACTGAACTGTATTTTGCTATAGCTCTTAGGCTATACTAAGCTATACTTGCTATACAAGCAAAATACTTGTTGGCAAATATTCTTCTTGACTCTGTTTAGCATTTAAAGTATGAGGATTTAAATATTTTGCATAATATTATCCACTAAGATAGTTTTTACATTTTTTCCTAAATGCCCTTAATCCTTTAAAGAAAACAAAAGCAGAAAGCCCTGAGCAGCCCAGTCAACAGGTAAATACAAACTTACATAAAATAGAAGCTTAAAGAATGAGCATTCAGATGTCTTTTTCATTCTTGTATTATTTGCTAGCATATAGGCTATGTGGCACTTCTTATTGGTCTCCCTACCAGAACACCCTAAATTTTTTTGATTTGTCCTTTTTGTATCTGCAATCATTTCCATTGCTCCCTTTTGATTTTTACAGCAATATCCTTTTTGAGACAGAGTAATCAAAACAAAACATTATATTTAATAATATTTAGCCCTATATTCACTCATGAATAAACGTCCACTTTCCTTCTGTGTGGATTTCTATTGGCTCACCATGAACCTGTTCCTACACCACGTGCAACATCTTCCACTGTCTTTTTTTTCCTGTTACTTTCTTGTTTAGGTGCTTAAAGTTTGCAATTTAACCTCAGTGAAAGGTTCAATAACTTTATATTTACACCCCAAATACAACATAACATGAAAGACTTCTGCACATTGTTGGATTTTGTTTTTAAAGGTTTTGTTCCCAGCTGAGTCAAAATAAATACAGCTAGTTTATTAAAGTGAGAAAGAAAAAATGTTTAAAATTCTCTTGTATTTTCATTATGATTTCAAGACCATGCTTGCTGCATGAATGACAGTCCATATAAACCACAACTATGTAAAGAAAGGCTTATGTTTAAACAACCTACAGTGAACAACATATTTGATCCCGTTACAGTGAATTATCGCGCAAACATTCTCTTCTGTGCATATGGAAAGAAATAATGTGAAATGCTTCATTACAACACCTAATACTTGTAGATGGGGTGCTTAGGGACATGGTTTAGTGGTGGACTTAGCAATGCTACGCTAACGTTGGATTTGATGACCTTAAAGTTCTTTTCCAACCTAACAATTTTATGAAATGTATGATTTTACTAGCCTGCTGAGACATATTCCCCAACGTCATAGCTTGGGAACTGCAGGTAGAAAATATTCCAATTTTCAATTTATTCTATAAACATTAATTTGCTTCTTGATAGTTCAAAGTAAAAACAAGAATTAGAAATTAACTCAGAGATGAGAAAACCTGCAACTACAAAATGAGAAATTAAATTCAAGATTACAAGTGATAAACTGGTTTTCTACCAATTTAAGTGACAAATTACGCATTTCTTCCCCATCACTACTACTCTAGCTTGTCCATTGAACTTCATGTTGAATTTTGCTGTTGACAATCTGTAGGGTCAAAAAATAAGTTCTTTCTTAGTGGCTGCCATATTATTTCTAAACATGATATTGCAAACCTGAAAGCATTCAACCCTTTTCCCAAGACAGAGGTCAACTTTAATTCTACTCTGCCTCTTACCAAAACTGACTTACAAAGGGAAGATCAGATAGCTCAGGAAATTGGTAATGAGATACAGTGGTTTTCGTCTCTAGGTCACTAATTCTAAATTGACCGAGGTCAACAGTAATCAAAAGTCATTAGCATTTAATGATCGTTCAGTGCTCTGTGAGAAAGAAGCTAGTGATCTTAGTGCACTTCAGAAAAACCACCACTACAATTAGTACTCACATGCTGACTATTTCAAGGGAGCAATCAGGATCAGATGACTACAGACAGAACTTCTTATCTTACAGACAGATCTTGCCCATGTAGACAAACCTTTATACTAATTTTAACTTGGCTCAGAAACTATTCTTTCTAAACTGAATAGTTAAATTAATATAGATAAAAGGCAGGCTGGAAAGTGACTGATCCTACTCCTTTACATCAGCAGTTCCCAAATGTCTTTGTCTCTCTATGCACAGTAAGTCTGCAAAATGCAAATGCTAACTCAGATAACGAGAAGACACTTCCTCAGCGAGTCCTCGCTTGTGAGAGCTGATGGCACTAGAGGAGTAACTACCCCATGAGTATCCACACGGGGACTGCGTTACAGTTGATTATGTTGGCATATAATTCAAGGACTACATTTTTCATGTGCAGATAACCTACATTTACAACGTCAAACCATAGTGTTGAAGTACCCTGGGGGACAAAAGAGGGGGAGAGGATATTGCTATGACCTATACCATACTTGTTCTGTGGCCTGCAAACTTCAGTCTCCTGGGACTGCCATGCTGCCAGCACCTTCCAAAAAGGTTAAGAAAAACAGAGGGGGACTTGTGGAAAGCTTGGTTAGATGCTGTACGGTAAATGTCATTCTGTCATGGGAAAAATACATCATGCTGATCCGTAGTTTTGCATCTAGTGAAGTTTAGGGAACATGAGGCTTAAAAATCCAAAGCAGATCAGCAACTCGGCACATTTGTGTTCACAGCAGAACAACATACCTGGAACCATTCAGTATTTTAAATGGGGAAAAAACTGGTAGAGCTTCTTTTTCTACTGCATTTTAAATGACAAAAGAGGAAGGTTACCTCAGCTAGTGAAAGAGGAACAGGTCAGTCCATTGGCAAACCAAGCATTTGATAAGAAATGCACTCTCAAACAAGGTGGCTCTCACTTCTCAAAAGTGAGAATCAAAACCCATGAGTAACAACTCTCACAATGTCTTTACAATTGTTTAATAACCCCAATTTTTAGATATGAGAGACTGATCGCTGCTAACCTGAGCTGCATCCAAATAGTTCAAGGAATGGAACCAAATGTTACAGTCATTAAACGGCACTGTACTGGATGAATCTTCCTTTGCCACACATTAGAAGCTGTGGATCTTGTTACTTGCCCTTAACTTTGTTTCCAGACTCTCACAGCACAAGCAGCCTGTTTTAATGGCTGTTCCACAGGGGGCTCAAGATGTTGCCAAATTTTTATCAACTGTTTTAGAAAATCAGATTTACTTTCCTTTGCTGCAAATATTTCAGTCACATTTGCCTATCAGATCAGTTATGCTTTAGTATTTCAATTAATTTCTCCTCCTCTTTACAAGTGAACAGCAGCTCCTTTACAGTAATGAATTTAAGACAAATATATACATACTCGAATTCTGGTTTCAGAATATACTTTCATGCCTTAAAATGTATTCATCTAGCAAAAGTACAATATCACAAATGCCTGTTCTCCATCACAATTACTCTGTTTCAGAGACCTCAGAACTTTAGTAGAGAAGAAAAAAAAACAAATCAAGGAAGGAACAGGTAGTCAAACATGAGAGCATAATTAAGGGACTGTGCAAGATATACATACATACACATTAGTTTTACGGATAATAAAAGTTTTACATAGTATGAAAACTTTTACTTGTTCTTGGTATACATGGAGTAGTATCGCCTATCAGAAGAGTATTACCAAAGACAAAAATCAAATAGCACTAAAAGAAATCGAATGCACCTAGGTGCACTTTGTACAAGCTTAAGTGCATTATATTATCCTGTATCACATAGTATTCCTTTGAGCTATGTGCCTAGACTGAAATTGAGCAAGCTAATAGGTCAGAAATTTCTTTTATCTCCAAGTTGAACTGCATGCTGAGGACTCCAAAGGAAGGTAAAATACTGCAACACAGCGTAAGCCACTGCATACATTTCTGTTTTAAGTAACACACAGCCAGCTTCAGCTCCTTCCCAGTGTTAAAGAGCTTGCACTTTCCTCCCTCCAAGTGAGAAAGGTGACACACGTTTAAATAGCATGTGGCATAGTACGGATTAGATTTTAAAGGGACTCTGTTCCATCAACTATTGCAAGCCTACATATAAAAATCTCACTCCTATCAGGCACCAGCAAACATGCTACCTGTCTGAAGAGTTGCTTGCTTTCATGCTCTCAGCAAACCCTTGCAACCAAGCACACTTTGAGCCAACGGGGAGGCAGCAAAGCTGTAATTCCAGAGAATGTATTTCTTGAAGAAAATTACTCCTTTAAATTGCTTTGGATGTGAAGAGGAGAAACTGCAGCTAGGGTGGACAGAGTGTAGCCTGGCACATAAATATCCTGTCACAGGAGGATGTTATCACCAAGTCATTCAGCCCTGTACTGAAGTGGTGCATGATCATCTGGTGAAATATCTACTCAGCTAATTGGGTAACCTCAGGATATAGGTAAGGGCTGGACAAGGTGATGTCTTAAGATGCCTTCCAAATCTGTTTTCTGCGATTCTACACCCTACATACACAGAACTGCCAGTAAGACATTCACAGATCGCTAGTGTTTTAAAATGCAAACACCTTCCAGATGTTGGACTTGCTTCATTTTCTTTTACTCTAGCTTGTTAAGTAACAGGCAAGCTAGGCCTGGAAAATGGGAAGTTTGCAAATTTGAATGAAGTGACCTTTTATGCAAGCTTTATCCCTCTCCATTTTCTGATATACATACATATAATGTGGTTTTGTATATAAGGCAAGAGATTGGAATTCAACTTTATGGCAGAAAACAGAAGACAACTTCTACCACACAAAGCTGTTAATCTTTTCCTTCCAAGACTCCCATCTCTTACTTCCTTATCTATCAGCTCTTTGAGATAGAAACCATTGCTTATCACTTATTTATACAGTGCTTCACAAAACAGGGCTTCCATGCCAGCTCAGGTATCTGAACATTTGCTTGTATAAAACAAAACAATAACCCGCAAGGTTTGAGGAGTTAGTAGAGAGAGAATTACAGGAGAACTATCCTGAATTATCAGAGAAAGCTAACACTGGGCATGAATGACATTTTCTTAGTGTCACTTTCACACAACAGATGAAGATGTAAATTTCTTCTGACAACATAACGCACAGCCCATCATCATCAGACCTCTGTTCTAATTGAGCCTATCCTAGCACTGATGCTTTCAGCATAAGCGTAACAACTGTTTGGTAACTTTAAAAAAAAAATATTTGCTCACAAGCTCTAACAAGCAAGTGTCCAAATAATAAAAATTACTGTTGCGACCTGCATCTTTTTTCTCAGCCTTAAAGAGCCAGCTAAAGGAATTCCATATTGCTTCTGAAAGGTGTTTCCTCCAGGGCAGGGCCAAGGATCACAGGAGGGGAAACACAAGGAAAGTTATTGTGCAGTTAGCTGCAGTGTACTTACTGTGGGGGATTTTTTTCGGAAAAAAGAGAAGAAAAAAAAAGTACTGCACTCTACATTCAAGTTAGGCAATCCTGCAGAACTTATTTCAAATGAATAAGGTCCTAAGAGACCTGATTTGCAAAGTTAAATTACCCAATGAAGCTAAGATATTATGTGCTAGGACATACTGCACCTACTTTCTATAGGAAATGGTGAGACCAGTTATTTCCCACCAAAATAAAAGCTATTTTAATCCTGACTCTAGCCTAACAGTTAAAGTAGCATCAAATACAGTATTTTATACCTATAACGCAACATCACCTCTCTCTACAAAAAAAAACAAACAAAAAGCCCGGGACAGAGATTAAAGTTTGACATATAGATTACATGCCGAAAACATATAATGAAGAGTAACAACAATGCAGAAAATCTGCACCAGCACCCTTTGGATAAGACACAGTCAGCCTTTGTTGTTTTAATAAGGTTTGTTAAGTAATCGTCATTTTAGGAACACTTAAGTATCATAACTTCAATTCAAACTTTTTCTTACTTCAAGTGAGAACATCTCATTACTCCCTGCTATTTTTAAATGCACCCCCACTCAGGAAACACTACAGGCAAATTAATTTATAAACTTAACCCAAAGGTTGACACAGATGGACTTTCTTGAAACAAAAAAAAAGGGGAAAATAGTAAACTGGAAAGGTCTGGGCCCTTAACTGAAACTACTCAGTCTTCAGACATACACGTACATAGTGAAGTTTGGCAAACGTGGGGAAAAGGAGGTGGTATTTATATCTAGTCGGGTGCAATTATTAATTGTTCCTCTAGGAAACTTATTGAATTAATACTTAAAATACTTCTTCTTTAAAAGAAGCATTACTTTAAGCAGAAACCCCCTCCAAACCCCCACTTTTAGATTTACATAACTGAGTTTTTCCAAGTAGAAGTGCAAAACTACAGACAGGCCCCTGGCAGAGCCCTCTGCCCCGGCGGTCGGGCACACTGGCACAGCCAGGGCCCAAGTTCGGTGCTCCTCACACCTCCCGTTTGATCCCAAACCACCCGACTCTTGGGGCGGTTTCTCACCGCCGGTTCACTCCCGGTACCACGACGAAGCCAACCCGCTTCAGCACAAAAGGCAGCCGCATACACTCAGAAACAAAAAACAAAACAAAAAACCAAAACAACAACAACAAAGTAAGACTGAAACCTCTCGAAACGGCTGCAGACACAAATAATAGCTGTGATCAGGCAAAGATCATTTTCCAAGGGGCTCTTTGTGCCGGGTGAGCCAACCGCTTCAGCGCCGACCCAGCGGCACCAGGCCGGGGGCTCGAGGAACTGCTCCCCACACAAACTCCCCCGGCTCTCTCTTCCCAAGTTTCGCGGCGATGCCGGTGCTCAGGTGCGGCCGCTCCGCCCCGTCCCTCACGGAGGCGCCCCCGCAGGGCGGCTGGGGACCCACGGCCGCCTGCCTGCCTGCCTGCCCCGGAGCCCCTGCCGCCACCACAGCTCGGCCCGTCCGCCACCGGGAACGGGCGCCACCGCCCCGACGCGCCCCTTCACCCGGCGCCGCGGCTGGCGGCAGCTCCCCCATCCGCCGCAGGACGCCCCCGGCCCCGCGACACCCGGGGCCCAGCGGGGCCGCCCCGGCCCCCTCACTGCTCCCCGCGCCGCCGCCGCTCCCCACCTCTCGCCCTAAGCGCGGCGCGAGCGCCCAGTAACGGCCGTAACGGTCGCCTCGCGCCCCCTCCCCCTGCACTGACCTGAGGGCGCCCCCGCTCCCAGGGCAGCGCGGCCCCTCGCAGCGGCACGCGCAGCCCCGCCTCGAGGACGCTCCCGCTCGCCCCGCGCGCAAGCGCACGCCGCTGCATGGGCCGCCCCCCCCGCCCCGTACCCCCGCGGGCGCGAGCGCGCAGCCCGGGCGTGCGTGGCGTGGCGGCGGGGACACGCGTGGGCTCAGCCAAGGGCGCCGCGGTCTCACGGCGTGCCGGGCCGGGGGCCTGCAGCAAGGCCGCACCTGCGGCAGCGGGCTAGGGCTCGGGCTCGGGCTCCTCCCCAGCGCCGAATTCCCACCTCCCGTGGGGCCATCGCGCGTGGGGGCGCCGGCAGGACCCCCCCCCCCCCAGCAGCCACCTTTCCCCAGTCTGGCGGGGTTTTTCTCCTCAAAAGTAATGCCCCGACCCCACGAGAGGCCAGTCAGGGCCTGGCCCGGCAGCCCGCCGAGGCGCTGGGGTACAGGGGGCACTGAGGCCTGCAGCGTCCCGGCGGCGGCAGCCGCGCCTGGGGGCTTTAGCAAGAGCGGTGCTTCAGCACCAAAAAAAGTTTAGAAAAGGCGAGAGACAAACTAACAGCACCTGTTGGGTTTTTTAATTTAAAAAAAAAATCCACAAAAAACCCCCATTAGTGGCTGAAATAGAAGCGTGTACCTGGTTTAGCGCATCCAATCTGTTTGAGGATTCACCTTCTAAAAAGGTGATTTTTTTTTTTGTGTGTGTGTGTGTGCACCGATACCTGTGAGGACATGCCTTTGCTCTGCCCCTTAGACAACAGGAGGTTTTCGATCTGTGTAGTGATCAGATCTTTCTGTATAAAATACTGTGTTTGTTCGTCCACTTTCAATCTCCGTACCTCTAAGCAAAAAAAAAAAAAAAAAAAAGAAGGAAAAAAAGGGAAAAGGAAAAAAGAAAAAAGGGAAAAGAAGAAAGAAAAGAACAAAAAAAAAAGAGGAAAAAAAGAAAAATAAATAAGCCCTACAGCAGAAACTCCTCTGGCCACAGCATCCACATTTCATCATGGGGCCAGCAACAGGTGGCCTGAGGGATGAACCTGTCTTCCTCCTCACATTTTTAATTTTTTTTCCAAATAAACCCAATCCCACAATACGAGATTAATGCCGTACATCCTTCCTTGCATAAGCTGTTCCTCTCCTGCTGCTCGAGTTTTTTTTTTAAAAAAAAAAAAAAAGCTTTTTTATTTTTGAGACGCTGAAGAAATAATCGAAAGGGATAGAGGCATTTCCAGGATCAGCGCCCGGGTTTATCCAGGAGCTTCATAAATAAGGGATTTCTCATAACGCCAGTATATCTAACCACATGGGAAATTAAAATGCGTTGCTAGCATTTATTTTTAAAAGTGTAGCAAAAGGCTTTATTTGAAGCTTTAGGGTGGGTTGTGGGGTTCCCCCCCCCCAAGAAATAATTCTTACAGGAATCACTGCTGTGTTCCAGCTTTAGTTTGCCATAAACGTTCATTTACCTATATTACATACACGTTATTTTAGCAGATACCTTCGCAGTGTGAAATTAGGCATATCCGCGGATAATCGGTACTTTGCTTTTCCTGTTTTAATATTTTTAGCTATTAAAATAGATAAGAAACTAAATAGCAACAATAATGACTGTATACACACATGCATTATAGCTCTTACGGATTTTACCAGCAGAGTACATGCTTTAAATTATAGCGTGTAAATGATGATTTAATGGGGACTTGGGAAGCCAACAAAATATTCGTTGTCTGAAGTGAATGTAAACATGCCATAGATAACCACTCTAATTTTGTGTCCTATTTTCGGATTGAAGGCAAAAGGCCCTTTTCCAACTGGGGTAATTTAGATGGGGAAACGGTGGGGGAGAAGCCCTTTCCTCCTGGGTAGGGGAGGTTCTTTTACAACCTGGATTTGAAATCCCACAGGAGCAAAAACCTCTTCAGGCCGTAACCCCGGCACGTCCAGGAGTTAGAAGATCAAGTCCCACGACATTTTTGCTCGTGCATCTCTGAGAGGCAGCAGGGGCTGCCCAAATTAAGGTCTCCACCCAATAACATTTGTTTTGCTTTTTTTGGTTCCTTAGAGCTCTCCTGCATGTCTAGCCCAGCTCATTAAGCTGCGCACAGGGGCTTGGACCACAACTACCTAGCATCCTCCAAAGAGCTCCAGGCTCTGGTTTAATACCGGTATCAGCACCGACCCAAACCGCAGCGGTCGCACCACCCTGCGGCAGGCTTTGCGCACCCAGGTGAGGTTGCTCCGCTGCAGCCAGTGACGCAGGAGGCCATACGCAGCACCGGAGCACCAGTCCTGCCTCATCCTCGGCCCTCTTCGCTCACGGGGACTTACAGACACGGGATGACGGGTTTACGCCTTGTCTGCGCCGTCCATCTCAAACGCGTGCTCATGGCGCTGCAGTCTCTTCTCTTCCTCCTGCAATTACACACCTCACGTTAGTTACCTGGTCTGAAGCACGCAGGAGCGTGGTTACCTGAGCCCAGCAGCCCTGCGGGCAGCTCACTGCATTGCTCAGGGGGGGTGTTTATTCATCTAGCACCACGGTTTGCTGACAAGTTTCAGCTCAGCTCCAGACCAAGTGAGCTACCAGATAAGCCAGACCTGGCCAGAGCTGCAGTGCTGGGCCACCAAAACCATCTTACAACAGGGGAAGTGCGAAGCTCCGCGCGCTCCTGGGTGCTGATGTCCTCTGTCCTTGTGCTGTCACCCTCGAGGGTGTATGTGTCATATGTACAAAATAGCTCATGAGGAAGAGGAGCTCTAGCCCGGGAGCAGCTGCAGTGAAGGTCTTTGGGGTGCTCCTTCATGGCTTTGGGGTCTTGCCTGCTCCCAGCCCGGGTTTCTGGGCACGCTGCAGCGTTGCCTGCTGCAAAGCAAGGACTGCACTGCTGGGGAAGGCAAAGCTGAACCGTCTGTGCATTGGGGAGAGCTGATCAAAGTTTTTTAGTGGGTGTCTGCAAAGCCAGTTAACTGGGGTAGGTTCTGCTCTGTGGTGGTAAAATAAAGCCAAATATTTGCATTGAGTCACATTCACACTCATCTGTTTGCGCGTCGCAGGTATCGAACAGTGCTTTCCAAAGACTTATTAACTTGAGGAACCATTTAAATACTCATTTCCAGTTCAACTTGCATGCTGGGAAGGGTCTTCCAAGTGCTCCGGGATACAATTGGTTTCTCCAAAAGCATCTTCCCAGCAGGCACTTTGCTCATGCTGACCATGTTCCCCCCCACATCTCTCCTCCCCAACCTCTTACAGCTTCGCTGAATTTCTGCCCGCAGCCTCCCACAAAGGTTATCATCTTATGTTTAATAGGGGGGAAAAAGGCAGCGCAAGAGATTTACTGCAAATGGAAGCCTTTACTGACGCAGTTATCAAATGAAAGAACAATATAATAATGTCTAGTCATAAAGATGTGAAGAGTTGTCTGTCAGAGACAAGCACCTGACTTGTAAAATGAGGCTGGGCAGCTGCTCCGAGCTTTTGGCAGGCAGGACAAGGCGCTTGCAACACACGGTCGAACACCCGGGTGTTTTGCAGCTATACCGGCTGGAAACTGGGCACCCAAATTGGGACCAGCCGGAGGGAGATGCATCGGCATCCCAAGGCTGCGGGAGGTTTGCGTGAAGCGGAGCCGGGTGGGTCAGCTCAGCGTTGTCCCCCATGTCCCCAGGGCGGGTACCATGTCCCCTGGGTTTATTCAGGCGTTGCATGCCTCCCAAAGCTAAACCCGTTATCTCCAGTATAGCTGTAGCTCATTGAAGCTGCTGACCCCAACTTTTGGGTTAAGTTTTAACTGACTAATAGCAGATGGTGTTGAGTTTTGTCTGCCCTTTGACCCGTAAGGTCAGGTCGCGCAGGCTGTGAAACTGTGGCACAACTGTGACATTGATTTCCAGTGTATTGGCACAGACAATTTTCCTCATCTCTCTCCCAATTCTGCCCTCTCCTGAAGAGTTGGTTGGGGCAGAAAGCCCTTCAGGCTTAACCAAATGAGGCTTAAACCAGGCTTAACCTTTCCAAAATAAAAATACATGGACAAGTGGATACCAGTGTCCATCACAAGGGAGAAAAATGTTATATGAGCAGAGGAATCTTTGACTCCTGAGAGCCAGCATCTCCTATCAAGGACTTTCCAGCCTCTCGCCACGTGTGCCAGCCCCTCTCCCCCACACAGACACTACGTCCCGGCACCAGCCCTTTCTCCCCCAAAATCACTTACTTCCATCAGCACGGTCAATTCTTACACCTCCTTTCCCACCAGACACGTACATTTTCGGTATGGAGGCTACACCAGGACCCAACTCCAAGTCTCCATTTTAAGAGCTTGTACTCCTCCTGCAGCCTTTTATAGCTGAAGCTATGAAGTCATCACTGTAGTATGAAGTCGTCACTAGTCCCAGGTGCCTCCCTGTCCCAGGAGGGCCGGTGATACCAGTGGTGGGCTTAAGTGCTGCCTCTCTATTTTGTGAGTGCAGTGCCACTTGGTTTGGTGCCTGCATGTGAAAGTGTTGGTCGCTGTGGTTTGTAAAATGGTTTAAGACATGGAAAAAAGCGTAACGGGAACCTTCCCCATGCCAGCTAACGGGGGCGGTCAGCCTAGCCTGCATGCAGAGAAAATCCCATCACAACCTTGCTAGCGATACCTGCTTTTAAACGGCCTGCAGATCGATTCCTGCTGTCTTTAGCTGTATTTTGAGAGCTGGACAAAGAGCTGAATCTCCTGTGGTATCTGCAGGAACATCTGCTCTTCTGAAACACGCCAGAATAAGCCATTTGATGCAAGCCAAGGGATCCAAAAGCCCAGAGAGCTGCTCTTCAGCATTGCCTTTTGGAGACAGAGCTCAAGGGTTATCTCAGAGGGAACCTTAACGTCCCGAGAGACTAAAAGTATGGAGGAAAGCTTCCCTTAAATTGAAACTTTGGCTCAACCATTCAAATTACAGAGAGACAGCGTTGCCTGAATGCCAGGTGAACAAGCCTCTGCTTGCGTCAGTTAAAAAAAAAGAGCCACATTTTTTTTTTGTAGCTAAGATCTAGGAACTAAAGTCCATGGTTGTGGTTTTTCTTCCTAACAGGGTTGTCCATCAAAAAAGGGAGAGCTGGAAAGCTGAGGTTTTCCCGTTAAAGGCAGGCTGCAGCTGGTGGTGGCTATGGCTGTGGCAGGCTGGTGGTTTTCTTCCTGACCTTGGGAATGCAGAGGATTTAAAAAAAAAAACAAACAAACACCCACCCTCCTCCATCGGGGAGCTGTTGTCCAGGTTTTGGGCTCTGCGTGCCCATGCGCTGGCACCAGGCTGGACACGGTGCAACACGTCTGCGGTCAGAGCTCTGCCCAGTCCGTGGGCACCCACATCCCAGTAAGCCGTGCTGGTGGCGTGCAGGGGGGCTGCACGCCTCTGTCCCCTGCGCTGGGAAGGTGAGCGCTCCTCAGCCAAGACTCTTGGCTTTGTATAGGGGCAACGTATAGGATGGGTGGTGTATCTTCTGGATGCACATGCCTGCTGCGTCTACCAGCATGAAGTTAGTAAAAAAATATCCGGCAAAACTAACAGGCCAAGAGATGACTCAGAAAAGTCTTCTCCAGTGCTCAACCAGTCAAGTGTCCCAAAAATCCGTGGGTGTTAAAGCCTGCCTTGAAGTCCTCGGGGAGACTCTGAGTAACCGGGAGGGTCTCTGAAGAAAAGCGCTGGCGGGATGTGATGAGAGAGCTGCCCGAGTTCCCTCGGTTTCTGGATGGGCCGTCAGCCCCGAGCGGGGGAGAGCACTAACAGCAGACGAGTTTGCATGGAGGCTGAACTTGCTTCTGAGCTGTGATGGCAAAATAAGATGGTGCTTTCACAGAAAAATTAGAAAGGAAAATGGTTATTGAATTTTACTACAGACCCCCGAGGCAGGATGAGGAGTAGGATGTAAAAAAATGTCCAAGGAAATTAAACTAGCAATGGGGAAGGGCAGAGTGTTAATAACAGAGCCTTAATTATCCTAACCTACCATGGGTGCACCCTGTAATAATTTTCAAGTATCATTCAAGTGATCGCAACAGGTTTGACCCACCACTTCTTAAATAACCTGCTGGGATTATTAATATGCACGTTTTATCAGGAGCTGCCGGGAACATCTCAAGTCTCTTACTGCAGAGCAGAAGACACGGGCACAACTCTCACCCTTACTGATTTTGTGTCCGCAGGTTACGGACCAAGCAGGAGACGGAGGGCGTGCAAGGGGATGCACGCAGCATCTGCACAGCACGCCGGGAGCGTGCGGGCAGGGGAGCACGTTTTGAATCTTTACATCCTGCAGAGCGGTTGAAGAGATCAAACGCACCGTGTTTCTGCTCCAGAGCCATTAGCTCATTCTTCCCCATCCCTCCCCGTGCGCATTTTTTGACTACAGCGCGTGATCGGGGCGAATAACCTAACCGCAGCTCCACGGGGAGAGCTGGTTGCAGCGATCTTCACCAGCTTTGCCTCCCGCTGACTCGCTATGTATTTTTTTAATCCTGTCCTTACCGTGCCTGGAGGAAGAGCACAGGCTCCCTCTGCTCCTTGCTTCTGCACAGCAGAGGGCACGGATTAGCCCTGAGTGAGGCATCTTGAGAGCCGTGACCAGCTGGCTGTCATTAATTTGATTTGATTTGATGGAATTGGACAAATGTAACAATTAGTATAGCAAAACTCCTAATTAAAAAAAAACAAGAAAAAAGATGATGATGATTGAGGATGGATGGGTTTTTAATTTTGTGCACGAATGAAAGAACACGTTAATTAAAATCCAGGGTTTCTTTATTTGTTAGTCTCGTTTTGTAGCAAATTGCTCCAAGGTCCCTGAACCTGGCTGACAGCTCACGTCTTTGTACCCTGGCAGTCCTCCACGCTGGATTTCAGCCCCCTCTCCTCTGTCCTTCCGCTCGTCTCCTCCCTGACAGCCCGCAGCCCCTCACCGGAGGGAGGGTGGGTGCTTGCCTGCAGCGGGAACAGCGCGGGGACGGTGAGGTACGGGGAGGACCCTGGCACCGTGGGGGTATTTCAGGATTGTGCCAGCGTTTCAGCTCCGAGGGGTGTGGAAGCAGGAGGCATTCGGCCCTTGACATTAACTGGCATTGGAGACGTCTGGGTTAGCGACTTAACTTTCAAGCTCAATAGGTAGTCTGGAAGAAGCTTCAAATGGGAACTAAATATACCGCGGGATAACGAGCGTCAGAAATAATGCCAGCAACGAATCTGCCCATGATTTATTCCCTGATGGCAGACGATGCTTTCACCCGATTTGGGAGGCCGCTGGACGGCAAATGCCTTAGACACGATGGTCCCATCATAGCACCACCCGTGCATGGCATGTGACGGTGCCACCAGCCTCCCACGTCTCGGGGGAGGAGAGAGGTGCCCACCGCCGCCGCAGCGAGACCGGCGCAGCATCGCCGCTCTAAGAGTTCTGCCCCTGGAATGCTTTTGTTCTGAATAAATACCGTGCTTTAGGAAAGCCGGCTGGCCAGCTGGTAGCCTGGTAAACTGGTAAAAGCGCACGTCGGTCCCGGCCAAACCCTGCGCGTTTCTAGGAGTCGCTACTGGGAAGAACAGAAGAACAGTCCCGTTCTGTGAGTGGGAAATCTGTTCCCTGCGCGGCCGCATTCGTACCCTGGGGGGCCACAGAGTCCGAAAATTCAGTGTTTGTAAGAAAACCAGGGGGAGAAGTGCAATGCGATTATGGGGAAAAAAATGACAAACTCGCGTTCGTGCCCGCCCAGGTTCCACCTGGCAAAACGCACGTTTGCAGCTGAAACGGTGCAGGTTTGGGCAGAAGTTACCCGAAAGCCTGACTGGAAGCATGCACCCAAATGCCGCGTTTTAACCTTTTTTCCCCGCTCCTCCAAAATATCTTTAAGGAATATCTGCATGAAACGTTTCAGTTTTTCATTTTGAAACGACATTTTTTTTTTGTTTTGTTCGTTCCGTAATAAAAACTACAAAAAGAGTTTCAAAAGGCCGCGTAGCAAAGAGGATTAAAGAATCTGAAAATGAAACCAAACGCTTTATGAATTTTTTTCCTGTCTCTCCTTTGGTTCAGCCAGTGAACCAAAAACCGCCCCCCCATTCTTCAAATGGCTGAAATGAGTTGTATCAGCCTTCAAGAATTAAATGCAATTAAATATATGTACGCAGCCTAACAGCAAGGTGATTTCTCTGCAAGTTGTCTAGCTGTGTATGAAGAGTTGCTGTTGGAGGGCTTGTTGCTGAGTTACGTTATTTCCCCTGAGATCGAAACAAATCAACATTTCCCCGCTCGGTGTTTCTGAAGACGACATTTCAGGAACGGCTGAACAGCTGGGTCTGGAAGTGAACTGGATTATAGACAGAAAGAATATTAAAGCGGAGGCAAAATTCAAAGCCTACGTGAACTCAAGGCGAGGACGAGAAGGGAGAAATTATTGGGTTTGGGTTTGTTTTTTTTTTTTAATTATTTGGGGTTTAATGATACAGTATGTGATCTCTTACGCAGGTCACAAATTTAATGCAACTGCTCCGGTGCCCTTGCAAATTACCAGCCCCAAAGTAATTTGATAAAACCAGACCATAATATGATCAAGGAGACGGGAAAAAGAAGTGCAGGGGTTTCAGAAATAAGGGGACCAACCTCTAAACATGCCAGATTTCCTGTTCTGGAGGAAAAATTGCAAGAAAAAAATATAACTACAGGCTCTCAGAGGGGGATACCTCGCAGCGTATACAGTTAGGAAAATTCCCATTTAGAAAAACTCCTGTTTAGGAAATAACTAGGACATTATATTGCTGCTTTTTCTTTGATTGTACACACTTCTGTGCGAGGTCAACATCTAAAGATTTTTTTTAATTTTTTTTTTTTGTATAACGTTCTGGGAGCTTTTTTTGCCATTTCTTTCCCCTGTCAATCTGCGTCCTTCCTCTCCCGACAGCTGCCGGCTTCGCTAAATGAAGGACAGATTTTTCTGTAGTGAAAGATGCTTTTTTTTTTTTCCTTTGGGAGGAAAAAAAAAAAAAAAAGGAGGAGGGGATATAATTGTACTCATCACCTGCAGGCAGATATATTGCAATTTTTATTTGGTTTTTTTTTCAAGGATACAATGAAAAGTCTAGTTTGCTCATCTGGGTTGAGTGGAAGAAATGGAGCTGGTTTTCTTCCGAGGCACGAGAAACCGTATGAATAAAGATCCCCGCAGTCTTGGGCTGGACTGATACCCACAGGGGACATCCCTCCTCGGTCAGAACCGTGTCCCATCACTTACACCACCCGGTCCCCATAAGTGATGTGCTCCCAGGATTTTAGACTGGTAAATGCTGGAGGTGATGGGGCAGGCTCTTCGCTGGTGCAAACAGTGGGGTCCCCTCTCAGTTTTTAGGGTGACCGCTGCTCACGCCATGCAGATAACTGTTCAGCGGGACCTCACTGGGAGCAGGACAGGTCTTAGGGTCAGTAACAGCCTGGGGATGCTGGGCTGACAAGGCAAGCTTGATTTATTTTTTTTTTTACTATACCAAATAATAAGTGGTCGTATGCATGACTTTTTGCCATCCTTAATGCTCCTGCTTGCAAATCTCTGTCAGAATTGACATGAGACGTGAATATTCTTTAATTTGATCAAATAAGTAATAAAACCTGGCTGGCTTAGCTGGCACAAGCACCCTCCAGCCAGAGCAGCTGTACCACTTTACACCTGCGGAGATTTTGGCCCAAGTTTTGCTATAGCTGAGCTCCAGCCAGTAAAACTAACATTGATTTTCAATTCTCCAAGTAAAAAAAAAAAAAAAAAAAAGGATTTTTTTTTTCTCCTGCAGGCAGGCAGAAGAACGTTGCCACCAGCACAATTTTTCTTAGCATGAAACTGAGCTAATCGACCTGCAGCAGCCTGCAGGGTAGAGAACATGTTTCCACAGAAATAAGTATTTCTTTTGCTTTGGTTTTAATACAATAATAATGACACTACATTATATAGTTCTTTAATAAATTATTATTTGCCATCAGAACTAGTAGGAGCGAGACGAACCAGAAAAACGCACAATGAAGGACAACAAATGTCTTAAATAGGTATAAAAATACCCATAGCGGTTTGGGAGTTCTCCTCCCAAATCAGGGGGCTCTTGTTTTTGTCCCCCCCCAGCATCACACATGCATCTCTGCATCTTTTGCATCTCTGCCGGCTGTCAGGTCACCTCCGTATGAGCACAGCGCAAATTTTAAGGCAACGCTTCTTAGTCTACAGAGAAACATAAATTGGAAAAACTGATGGGGGGGGTAAGCATGGAATTAAAAGAGCACGTCAAAAATTGCTAGAGGAAAAGAGGAGTAAAAGGGGAGGGGTGCCAGTCAATGTGCTTTCAGGTGTTACGTACTCATAGCTGTAGCTGTGTTTAAAAACAGTGGGTCACTACCAGCCTGCAACAAGCAGCACATTGCTGTGCTATAGGAACCATCCGTTCCTCTTGAAAACAGTGGTGCCTATCAAGAATAAAATTAAGCATTTCCTATACGTAAGCGTGCTGACAAAAGGAGTAAAGCTAAAAGAGAAAAAACCCCAAGCACATTAAAGAGAATTTTTCCTCATGTGTAGGAACACCCTTAATTTGTACCTCGGAGCTAACGTGGAACTGGTGGGAAATGGATCATCGCAGGTGTTTTGCTTGCCTGAAAGAGGCTGCATTTCAAGCTAGTTTCCCACTATATACGCATCATATAGTGTGTGCCCCCAACCTGGGAACACACGGCAGATGAGAGTTACCTGCCGTTCCTTGCTTCTGTCAGAAGTACC